>NC_056743.1:1122633034-1122733034 GCF_019279795.1 Protopterus annectens
ACTTCCTGACCTAACCTGTGGGTTATCTGCTATTAAATATGACTGCTGCAACCCTGCTCCTCTGTCTGACCAACTGTCTTACTCAAATTATGGCATTCATTTCATTAACATTGTTTAAGACTGCAAAACATTAACAAATGTTTCTATTTTTGAATCTCATGCTATGTACATATATATATATATATATATATATATATATATATATATATATATATATATATATATATATACTGTCTCCTTTGTCTGTAAATTTGTAATGCAGTGTGTGTTTTTATGGTGTACTGCATCCTGGGCTGAAACTGAAAATGGTTAGCTTTTGATCAGTGCTATACCCCAGTTAACAAAAGAAAAAAATAAGATCCAGTCTACATATTCACAGCAGCAATATCGTTAGAATTCAGACTGCAACAAAAAAAGCACAAACTGGAATTTCTCTATTAGTAGGGCCAACTCGGGATCAGTAAACTGCCACAAAGTTTCTAGGAACTTTAAGAACCAGGTAAGTGATACATGATCAAAAATTAAAGTAAAAAAATATTCATAAGGAAGTTAAAGCACAACTGTTTATACCATAAACCTGTGTATATGCGAATGCCTACCCAATCTTAGTGTCGAACAGTCATTGAGCAAGAGTGTAGAAAGGAACACTGACCTATCACTGTTTGTGCATTTCAGCCTCCAGATCATTTATTTGATGTTGACAATTTGGATAATGCAATATGCGCACTCCTGTTTGATAACTTATCTCTTATACCATTTTCCATAGATGAAATATTTTAAGTAGCAGACCTCTTGCCCCTTCATAGAACTGCTAGCTTAAAATTTGCACGCAATTAGATTTCCATGCTGATGGTGTTGTAAGCATGCACGCATGATTTTCGTAACTTAAATACCGCAATCAACCTGCTGCTGCAGCTGTAAAAGTGGGAGGGTGCTCGCTCTCACGGTGTCAGTGGCACAAAACCCGGACTTCATGTGTCTGGTTTTGAATGATATTTGCTAACCGGACAATTTGTCAGAAAACTGGACAGTACGGTCAAAAAACGGACAGCTGGCAACCCTACATATCATCTACTAAGAGATGATCTGTGCTTAACTTACAAAGCCATGTCTGACCCAGCTCTGTTAGAAATGCTACATCTAAAGAAATCCCTCTCCCTCCACACCACATGCTCCAGAGACCTCAACCTCATTACCACAATCAACAGAACATGCTGGAGGGACAGATTCATAACCCAGAGACTACCCATGCTTTCACTTTGCAAGTATAGCATTTCTGCTAAAATCTGATTATCAGGAGAGACAGGGAAATAACATAAAGAAGACCAGGAGCCACTAAGTGACCAGAGCATCTCTTGGTGACTGCTCCTTCCAAGGAACCAATACAAAATAGCCACTAAATGTTGTGTTGGATAGGGCAGCAAAGAGGTCACAGCAGGGCTGGCTCCAGCACCTGAAGATAAGGCCTGCTATTTTAGGATTGAGAGACTGCTTATGAGACATTACTATAACTCTGCTAGTTATTTGGCTTTCCTTGGATGTAAACTTGTTATCAAAATGTGGTACAAAGCTATCATCTATTGCCATACTCTCATGCCTGCTCTGCAAATGGGGTAAGATCTGGTTCATCTCTGCTTTGTGATGTACTATATCATCAATATATTGTCTGACTATAAGGAAATCACTCTTAGAGGAAGGAAGTCCTGAAGGGTTTGATATTCTATGAGAAATGCCCTCATCTCCAAGATTCCAGATTTGTCCATGACCATTGGACCATTCTCCCCTCATAATGCTCTCCCAACTCAGAGAGGAGGCATCCATGGTAACTGTTATTGACTGTGAGGGAAGGATAAATGGTCCCCCTTGGAAGTCCAGCCACCAGTATAGGTGTTGTATGCAAATACATATCATGTGAACATCAAAAATCAAGGAATTTAACAGTTAGAATCACTGTAAGCTTAATGTGCATTAAAAAAACTCTCATATATAGATAAGCACGAAGAACCATGAGTACCGCCAAAGGCATTAGATAAAAAATCTTCATAACCAGGGAGGCTGGAAATTGCTGATAATCCAATAGGCAGGAAATCATTTTTCTTAAGATATGAGGCCTTTCATGAGATAGCCTCAGTATGAAAGTTGTTTTATAAAGATTGCACCGAATGAACATTATTGGTTGAGTGGGCTGCTGCAGACACTTTTTGTGGTTGACTCAGATACCTATGGATAGGCAGAAATGCAACAAGTAGTCTCTGTCAGTAGTGAGAGATTTTATTGATGTAACCACTAGGAGCCAGTTATCTAAGTGCAGGAAAACATGGATTCTTTTGAGTCACAGATAGGCTGTGACTACCTCCATGTGCTTGGTGAACATACAGGGCGCTGTGATGAGACTGAACAGCAGGGCTCTGAACTGAAACTGAGTGGCTCCATGCCAAAAGAATGTGGCATTAGGCAAGTTGGAGATCTCCTGAGCACATCCAGTCATTTGCATTCAACCAGGGCAATATCACTTGCACTGCAACCATTTTGCATATTTTTTTATATATATACATATTGATTTAGACCACTAAGATCCAGGAATGGCCTAAGGTCCTTGTTTTAATTTGTAGCCAGAATGAATCTTAAATAGACGCCTGACCCTCTATGGTTTGCTGGTTTGGGAAATAGTAAAAAGGTATTGCATAGCCCCTGGGTTTAACTCTCCTCGACCAGTTGTCCTGCATGAAGGCCATCCGCACAGCTGAGTGAAGACATAAATGGCTCTAAATTGCTTCCAGAAGGGAGCAACTGGACAAGACCTCAAGGATGTTGGGCTGTCAGCCTGAGATGGGACTCCTTAATTCCTGATTCTGCACACCACCTCTACCACTAAGGTAGCATCCTTTAAAGAAGCTGCATCTGCCTCAGTCACCCCTGTCAGAACAGAAGTCAAAGGATTGATGCTGGAATTTTCTACACCATATGGATTTGGACTCATTATAATTCTTGCTATAGAATCATTGAAAGGTCTCAAATCATATACCTAAGACAGACAGTGTCCTTCCCTCCTGCTCACGCTTCTGCATTATTTCTTTAAAACTGGGTCTAAATAAGGAGGGCCATTGATAAAGGATGCTTTGAAGTTATCTGTAAGATCATACAGGCAGAGCTAAACATGATATGTCATGGTTATACAAGCAGCTGTTGCCCCCACCACTACATCAGTTGCACTGTGTAGAGGCCTCGTAAAGAGTGTGGAATTTCTATATTGTACACACATGAATCTCATCCTGTTTTGTGGACTTGGGACAAAGAGTCCAAAGCCTGTTCTGCTGTGTCTTTGGAAGTGGTTGGTATAGGTGATATACAATTTAACTCCCTCTGCAGAGACTTCTTATTCTGCAGATGGACAGCTGCTGTATCTTCCAAATAGCTCTCTTATGGTGGCTGCTGCTGCAATGATGGAGTTCACTAGAGGGCCCTTGTTCCAATGCTGCCTATTCTCAGGAGACTGAAGTACTTTACCAGATTTTCTGGGGATAGCCTCTGTGGAGTCAGGTTTCTGCCATGCACTCCTGGTGACTGAGTCAATCAGACAGCTGTAAGGAGGTAGAGGGTGCAGTCCAGAAAGCCTTAAACAACACTTCTTCATTCTGAGAGGGTGGGTGAATGTGCCAAGATCCTCCTTGGTGCATAAATTCAAGGATTTTACAAAAAGTGGTTCCTTCTGGAGGGACTGAGAGGAACCCTGTTGATCAGCAAAATCAGTGTCTGTGGTGACAAAATCTGTATGAGAGTCAAAGTGCCTCCTTTTGCATCCTTTTTCTGGAATATCCAGTGGAAACATACAAATCTCTGAAGAACCCAGCATGGACCCAGGGAAGCTCTTTGAGGCTTGTCCAGTCTGATGTACCTGTGGACGAATGATAAGAATGCAGAACATCTTATTGCTGGGTATCGGGCTAGAGAAATGGCAATTTTGGTTCTGTGGCCTTCCATAAGGAGGAAGATATCATCCTCTTGAATGCCTTGAAAGCTAATCCAGAAATTTTCCCCTGCCTCACCTTACTCTTGAATGTGAACCCTAACCTGCCCCTGTCTCTGTCCCTAACTTAAGAAAACCCCTTTCCCTAACAGTACCCACTACACAAGACACTCAGTCATAGACGCATGCACCATACACACCTACAAAAGTAAATCTGTACACTAACCTATCCTCTGCTCTAATCCTAACCAGAAACAATCACTCTCACACACTCACACACTCTCTCACACTCTCTCACACACTCACACACTCACACACTCACACACTCACAGTCACACACACACACTCACACACTCACACTCACACAAACATTCAGCAGGGGTTGGGAAGGTGGCTTAATGGCTAAGGTATTTGCCTTACAAACACAAGGTGCAGGGTTTGAGTCTCACAAGGAATAATTGGCTAGGCTTAAAATGGCTCGCAAGGGCAGTTAGCTTAGTACTAAACTATGAACCTATGAACCATACTATTAAGCAAATAACCTTTCAACATAACCACTCCCACACTCCAAAACATTTAAATGCACACACATCACCAAACCTATTCCCTCGCCTAGCCCTTACTTTAACCCTTATCCTAACCCTAACCCAAAATAAACCCACATGAAGACACACATACAAACATTCAGCACCATATTACTGAGCAAATAGCCTTTCAATGAAATCACTCCCATACTCCAAAACATTCAAATGCACACACACACACCACCAAACCTATTTCATTCATCTAGCCCTTACTATAATCCTAACCCTACCCCCCCCAAAAAAAACAAAAAAAACATGAAGACATGCACACAGCTAAACACATCTATATACCTAGCCCTTACGCTAAACCTGACCAACAAACACTTGCACACATATACCATGATGTTTATTCCCTTACTTAACCTTAATTCTAACCTTAACTTGAAAACACTTGCCAAAACTTCCATCCTTGTCCCATGTTTCTGACCTATGTATATTTGAACTTCCTCTGTTTGTATAATACAACATTCACTATTCACGATTTTCACTGTACTTAACCCCCTAAAAATAGAGTTGAGCAAATTGTCAAGTTAGGAACCCATGTGTATAAAAATATGTTTACGAGTAAAGCAGCTGAATAGAAAATGTTTTCTTTTTGATGATGGTGTTAAAGAAAAAGCCAGTAGAATAGGCAAAAAAAAAAAAAAAAAGCTAAGAATGAACTAACGTAGCCAAAAAAAAAGTACTCAGAAAACAGTACTAATTCCAATAAAGGAGCACTTAGCCGACTGATGGAAGATCCAACAGAACTGATAGCAAATGAAATCTGGGGGAGGAGTGAGGAGAGGTGCCTTACAGAAGTTCTTTGAAGGAGCTTGAGGTGAGAAGTACTACTGAGGCTGCCAGATTGGATTTGACGAGTGGATCTTATTCCAACAAGATAAATTGTACAGTCAGGATGACACAGAATATTCCTATTTTTCTCTGAAATACCTCATTTCAGTCTGAGTTAGAGTTGAAATTCTTGAGTTTGAAAATTGCTACAGTATCCAGACAAGATTAACTTTCTGTAGTCACATTCCACATCGGTAACTCATCATGAATAGCATCGCCTTCTCTTGAAAAGGACAAAACCATTCCCTTTGTATGATCTAATGCAAAGCTGTTTCCAAAATCAGCTGTGGCATTAACTGTTGAATGAGATTTTGGTCAGTGTTATTTTTATAGACTAAAACGTAGCCATTCATCAAAGTAGCCCTTCCAAGAAAAACATAAAATAACATGCTCAGATATTTTAAGTGGTTGACATATCATACCTCATCAAAGGAAATACCCTCTCCCAGCCCCTTCACATGGAAAAGAATGATTGCATTGATCTTTCAATTTGGAAAAACATTACTCAAAGGGTCACATTTAATAAAACATACCTCATCGTAACAGTGAATGCTTCAACCACCCCCTCACCCAAAGATAATCGAATATACCTTGCATTAAACTGCTAGAAGCAACAGAGTACTCTGTTTGTTGCAGTTTATCACTTCCATAGTCACAGCTCTGTCTTGAGAATCACTGACCTTTTTGAAATGTAAAGGTATTTTTTTCTGTTCCACTTTTCTCTCTCTCTCTGTCTGTCTTTCTCTCTCCCTCTCTTTTTCTACCTCTCAAGATTTTGAAATAATAAACATCCTTTTTTGAGATAATTCTGTGAGGAGGTTTTCCAGCAAAACATATTTAGTAAATTGAAATAAAATAACTCAAAGTAGTGCTGCTCTTAACAAAGTAAGGTTCAAATCAGTTGATAAGGGAATGTACAACTATATCCTCGAAGAATTACATTATCTGCATCCCTAAGCAAAGCATTCATACCATTTTAGTAAATAAAAGGCCAAAGCTATCTTTTGTAAGAGGCAGTGAATTGTTTTTATGGTAAGAAAAGCAAAAGGACTCCAGCTGTAAGTCACCTTGACAAACCAATAAACAAAACAATTTCATTTCTTCCTGGTAATACCAACAGTTACAAGAAGTAATAGCGTTACTATTATCCTGGGCAGATAACCTTGGAAGAACATTTTAATTTATTAACTATTAAGTCCTACCAGTACCTTGAGTTCATTGACTTGAGATGAGATATGCCACATTAAATTTTCAGTCAAGAATTTCATTCCATAAGCTGTAATCAGCTCTGCCAGTGCTTGCATTTCTGAAAAAGAGAAAAAAGTGAACATACACTTAATACTGTATCAATGTCATGCTTCTGTATAATATCTTACAATTTACGTAAACAGAATTTGTTGACAGAAAAAGGTAGCTAGGCCATCTGATTCTCGTTTCATCGGTTATGCTCTGCCACTTAACGTAGCCAATGGCTTGCAAGCATTCACAGATTATCCAGTAACTTGTAAAATTGCCCAAATTACATGAAAGTTATTTCACATATCCACTATTCTTTCTGTGTAATATATATATATATATATATATATATATATATATATATATATATATATATATATATATATATATGCATGCATAGGGAGAGAGTGAGAGAGATATGTGTGTGTGTGTGTGTGTGTGTGTATGTATGTAGATATATAGATATATAAATGGGTCCACTACGTAATTTCAAAACTTCAAAACCTTGAACATCACAATCCCGACGTTCAGAAGTTCAAAGTTTTGCCATCTTGAAATAAAAAAAAAAAAAAAAAAAAACTAAAGCAATAAAATGTTAGCAATCATGTTTTTGCAGTGCCCCCACACCCCCTCTACTTAAATATACTAACTCCGAGGTCACACTACAGTGAAGAGAATGGCAAATTTACCATTCCACACTGATGGCCAATCTCAATTGTTATTTGAGATTTCAAAACTCTGAACATCTGAACGTCAGGATTGTGATGTTTGAGGTTTTGAAGATTTAAAATTACAAAGTGAACCTATATATATATATATATATATATATATATATATATATATATATATATATATATATATATTTTGCCATCCCTTTATGCTATTTGTTCTGTAAACTACAAACATCAACTGCAAGAAATTCCTCCTTCTTACACCTTGTTGATTTTCTTGCAATAACAGAAAATGTTAGCCATTTCTTTCATTTCACAATCTTCAAAAGACTTCTGATTCATAAATGCCTACCATGATGCAGAAGTCTTAACCCTGAAGATTTCTGCATCTCAGTATGCCTTTCTGATTCAGAGACCACTCTCCCACTATGGTTTTCCCCTGACAGGAGCTGCAGTATGAACAGAGGTCTCACTGAAGACGCTGCATGCTAATGTGTACAAAGCAGCTACTAAGGCTATTTAGTCATGTGCTCTCCCTCAGCAATGGCCATGGGTCTCAAATCAGCAGACAAAGTAAGAAAGTAGCTCTGCCAAGGTAATTTTTTCTATAGGATGAAAAAGTGAATGACAACTTTTCCCAGCATTCACCCATTCACTCATGTGGGAATAGCTGTGGAGCATGTAAGTATAGAGGAACTGTGTGTGTGTGTGTGTGTGTGTGTGTGTGTGTGTGTGTGTGTTAGCACATGTGTATGCATGTTTGTAGGGATATAAATGTAACTTAATGAATGTGTGTAGGCATGTGTGTGTGTGTGTTTGTGTGTGTGTGTGTGTGTGTGTGTGTGTGTGTGTGTGTGTGTGTGTGTGTGTGTGTGTGTGTGTGTGCGCGCGTGTGTGTAGGTGGTGTGTGTGTAGGCGGTGTGTGTGTGTGTGTGTGTGTGTGTGTGTGTGTGTGTGTGTGTGTGTGTGTGTTGTACAGGGTGCCAATACTACATCTTCTGAGTGGGTATTTATGCCACCACTGGACTTGTGGATGTGCAGTAAATCTGAGTCGCTTGTATCTGCTGAGGCATTGTATGTGTGGCAGGAGGATCTGTCCTCTTAGTATGAAAAAACTTATTGCTGTCAGGCTGTGCTTCACCCCATGACTGTGGGGTAGGAGTCAGTGTATAGACTCAATCATAATGTAGCTGTGGGGAAGGAGTGAGTGCATAGACTCCATCATAATGTGGCTCTGGGGAAGGAGTGAGTGCATAGATTCCATCATACTGTGGCTGTGGGGTAGGAGTGAGTGCATAGACTCCATATTACTGTGGCTGTGGGGTAGGAGGAGAGAGTACATATACTCCATCATACTGTGAATGTGGGGTATGAGTGAGTGCATAGACTATATCACACTGTGGCTGGTTGGTATATTGTTGGTTTGATTGTACTCCAACAACCTCTTTCATGCTATGTGACACACTGGTTGCAAGAAAGCTGTCCACCTTAATAGTGATGTACTCTTTATTGTCCACCTCCAAAACGTTAACTAATATATCTTTGTTTTGCATCCTGGTCTCCATCAAAAATCAGTGCTAGATATATCCTAGGGCACATCCCCGCATCCCATTAAGAGTGGCAAACAGGCACTGCCTCATCATTCCTCTTCCACCCTGCAACAGCTACTCCAGACCCCAGGATACTAATCGGATATAGCTCTCCTGAGTCATAGTCAGGGCTTCTGCCCTAAAATGCCCCACACCTGACTACAGCCTCAACATACTTGCTTGACATGGCTAGCCTTTAAAACAATAAATACAAGTCTTGATTCTGATTTGTGGAATAAAAAGGAGTTATGGACTTTATTTTTATTATGAAATTTTGAAGACAGCACTCGCTTTGCAATTCATGAACTGTTTCTATTTCTATTCCTGTAAGTTGTTTCTGTTTTCAATTCTGTGGACTCTTTCTACTATTAAATTACTAGGAAACTCAACGGCACTATGAATTGCTCTTCAAGGTGGAACACATGGTAGAAATAGTCAAGTATCATTATGTACTTGTTGACATCTCCGGCTGTCTATTTAAAGGCCTCCTTTTGTTTTTTTGTTTTTCTGGTTATATAGATTCAGCTTTTATTATATATAGTTCCACTTTATATAGTTTGGCTGTTATTTGTTTAGCTCAGGTTAATATGTTTTATATTGTATTTGAATTAATCATAGTCATGGTTTATGTATTCTAGATACTCATGCTTTGATTATGATCTTTCAATATATTTCATGATTAAATGAAAAAAAAATGTAATTTAAAATAAAATAAAAGGTATTTGTAATCACTGACACCTGAATTGGCCAGTTTTACCCGGAATATAAAGGGGTTCTGCATTAGACAGAAGATGCATGAGTGATCGTGGCCCATGTTTGGTTCCCCAGATCTCCAACACATGGCATCACCAGGAATGGCCTTAAACTGTAATTTCCAGGGAGACCATCATCACTGCAAAATTATTTTTACCTAAATAAAGAAGACTGAGTCACATATTTCATCCTGATAAATTCTTTTTCCATCTCCACTGTAATATTTCCATTCACTCTAGGATTTTGGGTCCATTTAGCTTTTCAGTAGGCATCCTGGTATTTAACCAGAATGGGCAGCAGATATTCCTGCTTTCCAAATATTTTTTCCTTCTTTCCATGGCCTTATCACATGTGCATCCTCTACAATTATGTGACGCTCCCAGCAGTGGTATCTTCAGTTCATGCCATGAGATTCTCGTAGTGAGGAAAATGAGTCCAAGACCATACTACCGGTTTCATACAGATTATGCCTAATCCCCTATTCTCTCAAAGCCAGCCACTGTATAAATTGTTTCCCAATTAGCAGCTTACCTAATTACCATAATGGCTACACTGCATTGTATTTCAAGCAGACCCTGAAAAAGTGTCTGAATTTAAAAAGACATACATCGGGAGTGTTTCTCCCCAGGCTTTCAGTGAAAACTGGCTTTGTTCCAAGTCGGACTTTCCCAGTAAACACATATTAAATAAAATAAATAAATAAATATTCATATTCCTGGACTCATCTACCACCTTGTAACATTTTTTTTAGCTTTGCTCACATCTTTATTCAGCATATTCAGGTTACCTCTCAGAAGAGTATGATTCTGTACATGTTAAAAACCAGACACCATAAATGCCCATATAGGCTTCATAATAACCAGTTTGCATTCCTAAAAACTTAGGCTGCTTCCTAGATAAAATAGGGATTGGTATAATGATTAAGGTGTTTATCTCTCAAACATAAGGTACAGGGTTTGATTCTTGCCTCTTCAATAAAATCAGCTAGGCTTAAAATCACCTGCAACAGCAGCTAGTCTAGCACTTACCTGTGAAGCTAAAGTCACAGACTAGCTTTTGCAACTGTGCATTGCATGCAGGTGAGTTCCTAAATAACAGTGACCACATCATCTTAAGTACCAGTTGGATGACCATTGTATTTACTGTATGAAATATTTCAACAAGACCTGATAGGTACAGGGTTATAAAATATCTGTGATTTCACTTTAGAGGGCAGCGATGCTTTAATAAGTATTTTGAAGGTATAGCAGTGTGACTGACACTCACTTATAATTGCAACCAAGGACCATGATTGGTTGTGGCTTGCTGGGTGAGTGAAGCTTGATTTTGTATTTACAAATGGGAGCTCTTCCTATTACTACATGTTTCAGAAAGGCTTTTGGCATTGCAAGTAATGTAAGTAATATTAATAAGATCATATTATACAGAGTCTTCTATCTGGTACAGCTCTAGCTGCACGTGTTCATCTAATTCTAAGGAGGAGTGTCAAAATGATGCCAAATGAATGCTCTGTGTTCTTTCTAAGATAGATTCTGATGTGTCAGCAGCAAAATAAATGACAAACCGAGCATTTCCATTTATATTAAATAATTAAATGTCTTTTTCTGTGACAAGCATAGTAGAATTGGGAAATGATTACTGTGCCTTAGTTTCTACATATGTGCTGCCGCTTATTACACCAGCCAGCTGACAGTCAGTTTTATTCAAATTTGCCTCAAGGATATGTATGACATCACATATTTTTTATATTCTGAGGAAATACTTCTTCGATCAAGATGTTGCTGCTTAACCTAATTTCCAGTCTGCCTTGTTCAGTTTGTTATTTTCATTCACACGTATTTTTGGTGTTCAGGAAAAAAAATAATCCTAAGATTTGGCTGCGTAAATTCTGTTCCACTGTGCCTTGTTCATTTTATTGTTTTCATTCATTTGCATTTGTAATAAGAAACAAAAGCTGCAGACTGCATAAAACCTGATAGGATAAGTCGCAGTTTTCAACAGCTTTGCAATATTTCTAAAGGGCCAGACTTGTTGCTTGCAAAGAAAATCAGAAGAATTCTTAAAGACACAATACAAAACCACACCAGAGGAATAAGGCTAAACATAAAGTACACATTTACTGGCAATAAAAAAGATAAAAGGTTTCAGAGAAGGGGTATAAAGTAACACAGTTAAAGGATATGCAAGCAGAGATCTAGTGCACCAATACGTTATAAAGATCCAGATCAGACTTCATCAGACAATTCAAGCACTAGATCTGAAAACTATGTCACTGCAGTGAATGTAACTGTAGATAAAGGAATGCTTGTGGCATACAACAAATATGGTACAGAGCATTATGACACTATGTCATGCTATGAAGGCAAATATCAATCTGTTAAATCAAATCAATGAATTCATGTTTAACCAACTTAACATATATGGTCTGAAATCCACATATTCCTGAACATTAAACAGGATCCAAAATAGATACTTTATATATACTACATCAGATTAAAATGTTTGCGGCTTGAATTTTCAGTACATAAAAAAGGAAAATTAACACAATAATAATAATAACAATAATTCAGAGCTGATTGTTAGGAAGGCTGAGAAAGTAAGTCCAGCTGAAACCTTAGAAATGGAAGGGCACTGCAAATCTTGTAACAGCAAGCACTGGGCATTAAGCTAAGAAGTAAAAACAGAAATACATGAAACAGAAAGCTGAAACAAAAGCATGTTGCAATCAAAATCCACAAGGTAGAAAACTTAAAATCAATGCAACAATTTTAATATAGAAAGCAATAAAACAAAACCTAGCCAGTAAGAAGCATATCTCCATCTATTCATCTATTTGTACAGAGAAAGAGATACACATCCAGTGGAAAACAGAACCATTTTGCAACATGGAATAGATGAAAACTAGCGAACAGCAAGATGCTCATAGAAGTAATTAGCTACAAGAAAATCAAGGAAATCATTATAATGGAAAAAAGTGGGATGACAGATAAACCCGGAGGAAGAATAAAATAAAACACACAACAGTATTAATTATATGTATATGACTAAAATACAATACATGAAAGTCATTCAGAAGTGAAAGTCAGATTTTAAAGTATCATAACAAGAATTCTAAATGACTTAACTGTAACAGTCATCATAATGAATGACAAAACAACATTCTCTCAAATCAAAATCTCCATTAAGAGACTATAATGCAGAAGTGTATCCATGTAACAGTACAGATCCTTCATTGGGTAATGGTGCCAAAAATAAATCAGTAAGAGCTGAGATACATGTCATAAAAGGCAAGGGTGATTTTAAGTTATATTAAAGCTAAGAAATGTGCAGTGATTAAAAAACTTAATTGAGTACAGCCTAAAATGTACAATAGTGATTAATTGAACAAGCTAATAAAGAAATATCGGGAATTTTTAAAAGTACTGGAAATTGAAGAATCATCAGGACAAAATTCAAATAGGTGTCAGCGTTACATTCAGTACTCAACATTGAGAAAATTTGAATTCATGTTTGACAAAAAGTAGGACAAACTACATGTGTTGTCCTAATGAAAATGAGAAATTGGATTTAGTTGGATTAATATTATACAAAATTTATAAGGTGACACAAAGATGGAAAAAATAAATTATGAAGGACTAGTTTGCAACAGAAAGAAAGAATAAATGTAAATAGAATAAAAGGTGAGCTTTATTATAGCACAAATTGACTTACTAGTCAGGGATGTTAATAGGCATGAGGAAGTAAGAAGAGGTGCTGGCTTATATTTACGATAGCAATGTGCAAGTAATAACATTACAAGAAAAACAACAGAGTCAAAAAGAACATTTTGGAAAGAAAAATGGCAAGAAGTTTTTTTTTTTTTTTTTGCTGAAACAGATGGAGGGTAAAAAAACTGAGGAACAAATGAAGAATAGGCAGTGAAGATTTACACTGCTAAGAGGTTGCTGGAAAGCCATAGGAATTATTTATTTAACATTTGTTGACTGGGAAAGTCTGCCTAGAACAGAGCCTATTTTCAGTGGAGGCCCAGGGAGAATGTCTTTGGAATGTGGCAGGAAACAATAGTACCTAGAGGAAACCCACGCAAATGCAGTGAGGATATTCAGACTTCACACAGAAGGCACCTCAACTGAGAATCAAGCCAGAGAACTTCTTGCTGTGAGGTGACAATGTTAACCACCGGTATATGTGCCACCAATAATACAGAGAAGATAAAAATAATATGGCTCATAGGTTCATAGCTTGGTACTAGGTTTTTGGCCCTAGGGCCTATACAAGCCTAGCCATAACAATTCCCTGGCTATTTCTTTCCACACTATTTACTTTCCTGGACTCCTGTCTAGCAGGGCGACTGACGTGATCCCCGGGGTGAATTTCCTTTCTCCCATCCAATCATCAAGGTTCCTTTTGAGGAGGGCCAAAGAGGCGCTCTGCTTGACAGGTATGGGCAGTCTGTTCCAGAGTCTGGGGAGTCTCTTGGTCAGGAACCTATCCCTCCAGCATGTCTTGTTTATTGTGATGACAAGGTTTAGATCCCTGGAGCGTGTGGCTCGGAGGGACTGGGATTTCTTTAAGTGTAGCATGTCCAACAGCTCTGGGTTTGATATGGCCTTGTATGTTAAGCAGAGATTGCCTCTGAGTAGACGATATGCGACAGAGTATAGCTGGAGTTTTTTAAGGCGGTCAGCGTAGGGCATCTGCTTTAGGCCTGTGATTCTTTTAGTGAAGTATTTCTGCAGCCTTTCCAGTTGTTGCACATGTCTTGAGAGGTGCATACCAAATGGGGCATTGTATTCTATAATGGGTCTAATGAGGGATGAGTGCAGTGGGAGAATGACCTCCTTTTGTCTGGATGAAAAGCCCTTAGTGATGAGGTGTGCCACATAGAAGAATTTCCTGACTGTGGTTATTGAAGATGAGACCACTGTCCATCTGTGTCCCTAAGTCTCTTATCACACTTTCAGTGTTTGGTGTACTGCCACCTATGTGGTAATTCACAGGTACATGTTTTTCCCCAAAGGGGATAACTATACATTTCTTGGCATTGAGCTTGAGCCAAACAAGAGAGGTCCCAGGAATGAACCCTGAGGTACTCCACTTGTCACTTGTCTCGAGCTGGATTTGAAGTCAGCTACTTTTACAGTTTGGGTTCTGTCAGTAAGCCAGTTGGCAACCCATCGAGTGACGTAGGGATTAATGCCCAGCTTAGTAAGTTTATCTATGATTCCAGAGTGGGGGATGGTGTCAAAGGCCTTGGCGAGGTCTAGATAGGCTGTGTGGACTGCCTTACCCTCGTCCATGGCTCTGGAAACAGGGAGAAGTTAAAGCCTTTAATCATGGAAGCATGGTAAAAGCTGGAAACTGGAATGCTATAGGAAATAAGGACGGTGTTTTTGGAGAGCAAGATATTATAGAATATGGCTGGGGCAGAGATTAAGAGAAACATAAACGTATCAAACATAATTGTACATAAATGGAGAAATACTGATATACTGATATAACATTAAAAGATTCAGAGAAAATATGACAGAATGAATTGGCATAAACATATTTAAAAGGAACTCTGGTTCTTTGGCAATATTAGAAAGCTGTTACATAATGTTAGATGTAACATGGTGTGACTTATGAAAACGCACCCAGAGACAGTGTCATACCATGCACCTATACACATTAAAATTTTATAAGCAAGTAAAAGATTTTTGCAACAAACATTTGCATCTCCTAGTATTTCTTCTGAAAAGAAACCCATTTCCTGATTAGGCAAATCAAACTAAGTGAAATGTTATAAGATTTGAATCTCTTTTATAGAAAGCTTGGAAATTACTGGGATAACTGAAAACTCAAGATTAGAAATGTGACCTCAGTGAAAGTAAATGGGATCTAGAATAATAGTTATCTGGAGGGTTTAAAAAAATAAGGAATGTGCAAAGTGAAAAAGAATAAATGGAACATAATAGGCCGAAGAGCATTTTGTTAAACAGCACAACACCCTCAAATTACTTCAGGTGCAACTGACTGTAGGAAAGATCCCTCTTCAGGCCATTGCCAGCTATAGGACCCCTTCCATGAATCAGGACATCCACTCAGCCTAGTTGGATCTACTGGCATCAATCAAGATATAGTCAACCACCCCTGTTTTGGGCAACTTTAATTACCCATCCATAGACTGGGTAAATTATGTGTTTTAACTCACTTTCCCAAAGGTTTCTGGACTTTGTTAACTCCAATGCCCTCTAACAGCTGGTTGACACACCCACAAGGGTCTTAAACATCCTAGACCTGGTGCTCACTAACATGAGGGACCACTGCACAGCTCCCCAGTGTGTGGCCATTCCTGGTGACATCTGACCACAAATCAGTCTCACTAGAAGTAACTATAACACAAAAACCCCCATTAGCAACAACTAGACTAAAAAACTTCTCCAAGGCCAATTACAACCTCTTACGTGGTGGCATAAATAGCTTCATAACCCCTCCCTCCACGGATGGACCAGACACCTATGCTGAGTTATATACCAATGTTTTATACAAGCACCTGTACAATAGTATTCACTCTGCCATACCTGATAGAACCAAAGCAAGATATTCAAGGAAAAACAAACCTGATTTGTGGACAACTGCCATTAATAGACTATACAATAGGAGAAAAAAATTGTGCAATAAGGAACAGTCTCAGAACTGGAAACACACCTTCCTCAACTTAAACAAACAAATAAGATGCCTAGTGAAGTCCTCCAAAGTTAACTATGACTCCAGATTAGCTTCCCTAACTAAGGATAACCACAAGGTGTTCTTTAGTTACATACTTAACCTCAAAGTTAAAGCCCAGATTTGCAATGAACTCAGTTAATGGTACCACATATATAGAACCTATGAATATAGCAAATCTGCTGGCTGACATGATCAGTGAAAACTTCACTCCCCTGTGCCTGTCACATATAACCCAAGGCATCCGTAACACCTGTCACCCACCTAGTATCTCTGAGTAGTAGGTCTTAATGCCCTCTCCAAGGCCAAAACCACAGCCTGTATGGGACCAGACAACATCCCCGGCTGTTTTCTACACAGATTAAAATAGAAATAAGTATCACCATTGAGCACGCATTTCAATCACAGTCAAAGCAGTGGTTTTGTCCCAGCAGAATGGAAAACAGCTACCGTCATCCCTTTGCACAAAGAGGGTGCATCCTAGATGAAGGCAAATCTGTGCATATGGCCTACTTAGACTTAGCCAAGGCTTTTGACACAGTCCCCTCCCCCCAGGTATCATTGATAAACTCACCCAGCTGGGTATGAAGCCCATATATTGTCAGGTGGGTTCAAAACTAGCTCACTGATAGAACTCATACAGTCAAAATATGGGAATGCATTTCCTCCAACATACCCATAACAGTGGTGTTCCGCAGGGATTGGTCCTGGGACCCCTACTGTTCACAATCTACTTCTCCAAAGTATAGGCTAAATCTAGAGGGCTGTGGCTGGCAAAGTTTGCTGATGACTGCAAACTGGGAGCAATCACTGAAACTCCTAGTGATGTCAACATCTTGCAAGAAGGTTATACGCAGACTAATGGTGGCAAAATAATGGTCTTAAACTAATAAAAAAATGCATTATCATCCCCTTTAGCAAGGGTGATGTTCCCTCAGGCTACCACATTAATAGCAATACCCTAAAGCACAGTCAGTGGTGAGATATCTGGGCACACAGGTTGACAGCAACCTTAACTTCAATCACCATGTCTCCACAGTGGTAAAAAGGGCATTTTATATTGCTCATCCCATAAGTTAGGGCATTGCCTCCAGAAAAAAAAGAAGTTATAACCCCTCTGTACTGTTCACTCAGCAGGCCAATAACAGAGTACGAGACTCCCTTTGGTATGTTCCTTTCCAAACACCTGCAGCAATTGGAGAGACCACAAAGGTTCCTTACAAAGAAAATTCAGGGTCTTCAAGATCTGTCTTATGCAGGCAGATTGAAATCATTGTCACTTTACTTTGTGTCATAAAGACAGCTCAGAGATGACCTGTGCCTTACATACAGAGCAATCTCTGGCCCAGCTTTAATGGAAATGCTGCACATTCACAAGTCAAATGACTCATGAGTCACTCGCTCAAAGGATGTTAACCTGGTATGTGATATATCAACAGTACTTGCTGGAGAGACAGATTTGTCTCACAGATGTTGCCCCACTTTTCAAACAAGCTCCCTATTAATGTTAAACAAAGCCACCTGTTGGCCCTATTTAAGCATAATTTGAATGACTGGATAGGTAAATGGAAATTCACCCTGGGGTTCCACCTGTGTTCAGATATGGACAATAGGTGCAGATTTTAGTGCTTAATTGAATCAGACACTCTTGGGAACATGGGTTGAACTTGGGTAGCCAAGTAAGGGCCCTGGGGCCATTAGCCTAGTAACATCCTATGATTCTATGAATGAAGCTAGAAGGTCTGTGCAAGAGTATTTAGAAGATATGAGTGAACAGAGAACAATGGTTTGAAAACAACTATTTTTGTCAATAACCCCCAGAGCAATCAATCTGTTAGCTCAACATTTGAGACAATAAAAAGTTGAAAGGATAATATGGAAAATCAGGAATTATGAAAATGGTTGACTTGGAAATAAGCAGCAGTGGCAGTTATACCAAAAGGGGTAAAACAGCCTCTTGTAGCAGGGTCATACAGACCCACCTTAATTCTGAATTATAACTACAAAGTCGTTGTTATGATTCAAGCAAAATAAATAAATAAATAAAATGGCAAAGATATTTCCAAGAATAGCAGGTGGGAGTTTATAGAATATAGGCCAACATTTGACAACATTAACAGACCTTTTTTGATTCACAAAGATATACTGGATAATAATAATACATGGATGTTAACAGGTTTGTACACTGAAAAAGTGGTTGATAGTTGAAAAATTATTAAGCGACCTTCTGAGTCATTTAGATTTCCTCAAAAATGTATGGTATTAATATTTAGTATCTACTGAGAAGCTCAAGTTAAGGTGAAGTGTTGTTGTGAGTTGTCTAAAGCACTTAGAGGAACTGTCCAGTTTCACTATTGCAATTAGCTTTGAATTTATAGCCACTAGCCATTTAGAGCCATTATCCAGACACATCATCATCTTCTTTCGACTGTTCCCATTAGGGGTTGCCACAGAAGATCACCTGTTTCTATTTCTTCCTGTCCTCTGCATCTTGCTCTGTCACACCAACCACCTGCATGTCCTCTCTCACCACATCCATAAACCTTATCTTAGGCCTTCCTCTTTTCCTCTTACCTGGTAGCTTCATCCTTAGCATCTTTTTCCCAATATACTCAGCATCCCTCCTCAGCACATGTCCAAGCCAACGTAATCGTGCCTCTCTGGCTTTGTCTCCAAACCATCCAACCTGTGCTGACCCTCTAATATACTTATTCCTAATCCTGTCCACCCTCATCACACCCAGTGCAAATCTTAACATCTTTAATTCTGCCACATCAAGCTCAAACTCCTGCCTTTTTGTTAGTGCCACTGTCTCCAACCCATATAACATAGCTGGTCTCACTACCCTCTTGTAGACCTTCCCTTTCACTTTTACAGGTACTCGTCTGTCACAAATCACTTCTGACACTCTTCTCCATCCACTCCATCCTGCCTGTACTCTCTGCATCTCTCTTCCACACTCAGCATTACTCTGAACTATTGACCCCAAGTATTTAAACTCATCCACCTTCGCCACCTCTACTCCTTGCATCCTCACCATTTCTCTATCCTCCCTCTCATTTACACACATATATTCACATATATCCAGACACATAAGGAAAGGAAACATAATTGGATAGAAATGGAGAAGTACTGATAAGAAATTAGCCCTTTTTGCAAATGACATACTACTATAAGTTACCGATTCAGAACCTGATATATAAATATTTGACAAACTGAAATAGTTTACATATATTGCAAGATATAAAGTACATAAAGCAAAAACAAAGCCTATAGTATTAACCGATGTACCACAGAACATGTACAGCACTTTTCTGGCATCATGACATGACAAGGTACTTTGGAATTTGGATGAAACGAGATGTTGAGCATGCAGCTGAAGAAATGTGTGAAGAAATTATGCAAAGGATTCGAAGTATGATACGATTATGGAAAATGTTATTTATGGACATCAACAAAAGTTACAAGTAATTAAGTTGTGTTTGGTCCCACGGGCTCTTTATGTAGATCAATGTTACAAGTATCAACCAAAAGATCAGATATGGAAGGATACGAAAAAAGAAATGCAGTTTGTTTGGTATAACAAAAGAAAAAGGGTGCAATTGGAAAAACTAATTCTGACAAAAGAACAGGATGTTTTGGGATTACCAGATTTGGAGGCATACTATAAGGCCTTGTAGCTTAGGTTAACATATTTGATTTAGAACTCAGAATATATACACCAGTGGAAGGTTATAAAATGTATGGTGCCCAACAAGGCAAAAAAGAGGATCAGAATATAAAGAGTGCTATGTTAAACCTTGTATACATAGAACTATAAAGTATATCTTCACATTAAAGGACATTATCACTTGAAAAAAAATAGTACAACTCCAACAAGCTGTATTATATGTGGTAATAAGAAAGACATAGAAAACAATGTAATGACCAATTAGAACTGAAAGAACAAAAATCTGAGACTTTGGGAGTAGACGATAAAAGGAAATGAGATAATAAAATGGGATATAACTAGAAAAATGTTTTGGTTATTGGACTCTAATCAATTCTAATCAACTTGCTTCTACAGATCTAATGTTAGTGTAGAAGCACGCTATGCAGAGGCAGGATGGTATGTTTGTTAAACCACAAATAGTAATTTTATAGCTAAGGCCAGAACAGAAATAGCAGATCAGAAAATAATAGTAACTAAACCATTATTAGCAGCAAAACTGTAAGGATACACCACGAGAAAAGCTCCTGAAATCTTCTTTATTCAAACAGATGACAAAATGGATAAGCGCTTTCACATGCTATGCGCATGCTTCATCAGATCAATTAAACTAGATGTCCACATTCTTTTTATACATTATATCTACCAATCGAATCTCGTGTTTAAAAACCATTAATTAAATGAATTATTTCATCAATTAATACAAAACTCTTACAGCTGACTTTAACAGAATGTGTCTTAAAACAGCATACGTTGTTTCTATCTAGTGTATAAAGCAGTGATCATATCAAACGCTCACAATTTATAAATATTTTAAAAACTATGTTGTTACTGAATTTGTTATTTTAATAACATTTCAAATCTAATTGATATAAAAAGCACTCAGACTATCATCATAAAACATATCTAAAATCAGAATAAAAACAGAATGAAAACCTATACATAATAACCTTTGTAAATATAGCATTCGGTTCTTCATAAATCATGTCATCATTGCTGTCTGCCTCTGTCTGAGACATGGGGCCATACCCAGGGTAAATTTCCAATTTCCCATCCATTGGTCAAGGTTATGCATATGGTTAAGGATGGACTGTCTGTTCCAGAGCATGGGGATCATGTGAGACATATATCTGTCTCTCCAACATATCCTATATTTATGTCACAAGCAAAATTTAAATCCTTGAATCTAGTGATTCTGATGTTTGATTTGTGAATTTGCAAAAGGTCAATCAGAGCTGGATTTGAGAATGCATTGTATATCAGGCATAGATTGCCTGTAGAGATAAAGTGATCCACAATATGTTTATACCCTGGATTCTACTGCTAAGGAACTTTTGGTGACATTCCAACTGTTGCATATGCCTGGTCAATGATGGGTCATAGTGCAGAATAAAGTGGCACTATGACTTCCTTGGACATAGATGCCATGCCCTTACTTATAAGTTGGGCAGCATAGAAGGATTTTCTTACTACCTTGGCCAATGTTTATGAAATGCCATATTACTGACTACATATATTTCCAGATCCCTAACTACAGAGTGAACTCTTAGGGGCATCTTATGGATGGAGTAATTAGCCTGGTAGGCAGTTTTCCCAAAAGGCACTATAATACATTTCTTGCCACTGAGTTTTAATCCGTGACTTTGGCATCAGTAATTTTATTGTGTTATGCCCTCTTGTAAGATATTTGTGTTATGGGACAGTCTATGGTAGCTCACAATTTGCAAGCATCTGGTTATTCCTTTTGACAAATTGGGGAAGATAAGAAAATTTATTTATTCTTAATTAATTAAAATGGCTGCTGAAATATGAATCTGAAAAAGGACTTGAACTTAATGTGCTATTATGCTAAAATGACTTAAAATATTTAGCCATATTTTTGAATAAATTTTGCATATTTAAGTAACATTTTAGTGTAACTGATTCATTAACTTTTTTGGTTTGTATATAAATAAAATGTGTTAATATGAATATTTGACCCAATAAAGGAATTGATTCTGAGAGTTTATTTTATGAATGTTTTAATAATGTTAAGTTTTTAACCACAAAGGCAATTTTATGAGTATATTTCAGAAATATTCATCTTATTTATTTATTTACTTATTTATTGCCTTATTTACTGCTAATGTCCAACTGGGTAGAACACCTTTTTTTCAGTCAGTGAAGGACCAGGGAGAAAAGCTCCACATCAAGTCATAGATAACAACATCACATTTACCTTTCAGTAGTACAGATTAAGACAGGTACATTTAGTAGAGAAAAGTTCCATACAAATTCATGGATTTAATTAAAAGAACGGTTTAAGACAGTGACACTTAGATTTCAGTAGTACAGTTTAGGACAGTACAGCAAAATTAAAGAAAAACATACATGGTACTACACAAAAATTTGTAAATAAGTCAGCAATAGATTACTGAGTATCCATCATGGCTTAAAGGAAGCAAATAATAATAATAATCATAATATTGTGTCAGTATTTTGGATTATAAGAAAATGAGAAAAAATTTGGGAAAGGAGGTAGAGATAAAGAGGGAGAATTTTATATGGAAATAGTTATACAGTATGATTATTTATTTTCTTCTATAAGCTCTCCCTGGGAAGAGCAATGATAAAGCCAGTCGTCTGCTAAGTAAGATTTTAACTGTGTTTTAATGGAGGCTAGTGTGTGTTCTTGGGCAGGCAGTAAGGAATGGTGTTCCAAATTTTGGAGAAGTAGGTAAAGAGAGTCTGATGATGAGTTATTAGGCTTGGTGATATGTAACAGAAGTTTGTCAGCAGAACAAAGTGACCTAGATGGAGTGTATAGTTGGATGAGGTTGACAAGGGACAGGGATTTTTCTGGTTTATATAGGAGGTTATGAATTAAGATGAGCTGGGAGTATGCGAGATGGTGAGGGAGTACTAAACACTGAAGTTTTTTAAGAGCTATACAGTGGTGTCTCCTATGAGGAATGATGGTGGTGAATTTAGCAGTCTTGTTATAAAACTGGTCCATTTTGCTAAGTAAGGATGCTTGTAGGTTGGTAAAGATAGGGGCAGAGTAACTGAGTGTAGACAGAAGGAGAGAGGAGGCAATTTTATTTTCTTGTGGTACTAGTTAGGAAAGGTTTAGCTCTTTAGAATGTGCCAAGCTTTTGATGTGTGTTTTTATTAATTGTGTGCTGTATGTGGTAGTCAGCTTTTAGATTTTCATCTAAGAATATGTAAATACCAAGCAATTTGGTGAATAGGGAGGCATTTGATTTTTGTATTGCTAAAGGAGATAATAGAGAAATAATTTCTCTATGTGTTTATTTAGGAGTAAAAAGAATACATTTTGTTTTTGAGGGGTTCAGAAATAATTGAAATTTAGTTAGCCAACTCTCTACTGAAGTGAGGGAATCTTGTGTTATTTTTTTTTAGAGATCTTCTAGGTTTTTGGCTGAACAGACCATATATGAGTAATCAGTGTATTGAATTAGAGAGCCATTTTTAGCTATGGTGCAGAGGTCATTAGGATTAAGTACTGAATTTTGAGGACACCAAGAATTATGGGGAGATAAGAGGATAGGCCATTTTGCCATCTAATTGCTTGAAATCTGTTCAAATGGTAATGTGGAATCACAACAGAGTATAGTTATTAAGTCCTAGGAATGAGAGTTTGTATGGAAGAATGTGATATAAGATTGTGTTGAAAGCTTTGGATGGGTCAAGAAAAAGGGCTAATACTATGTTACCATCATTTCTGCTTTTGTTGACAGTGTTGATAGTTTAGTAGTGGTACTGTGTTAGAGGAAAAAAACATATTGATATGTGTAGAAGTGTAATTGCTCTATCTGCACCCTCTTTTAAACTGTAGCAAACTGCTTGTTACAAATGAAGTAAACAGTTGCTACTGTTTATACCTTGTCTTGCACTGAGTGCTACATTGCTCATGTTTTAGATAAAAAAAAAAATTCTTTTAAACTGTAGCAAACAGTTGCTACAGCTTAGACCAAACCTTCACTTTTGGCCACAAATGCAATACCACCTTTTAAAAAAACAGCACTGCACAAAAATTGATCAGGATGATCAATGGCAGATTGTGCCCATCCAAAACTTTGCACCCAGGGCCATTGCTCCTATAACCCCACCCTAGCTACTCTTCTGGAGATGGGGATAGAAGAGAGAGAATTTTGTGATGAAATCAAGTAGCTAAGTTTGTATTTTAGATACTGGGGGTAATATTGCTATTATTGGTCTATAGTTAGTGATGTCTGTGGAGTTGCCTCCCCTTGTGAAGGGGTAGACAGTAACATTTTTCCACAGTAAAGCCACTTAAGATACTTTGATGGAGTGGTTTATTAAGATGGCTGTTGGGTAGGCTAGTATGTCGGTGGCTGGTTTAATATATTAAGATATGAGATTGTCAGATGCAAGGGAAGTCGTTTTTAACTTTAAGAGTAATCATTCAATGGCTGTGGTAGAGACTGAAATCCACAAACAACAGCCAGCACTCACTTCAGTGAATAATATAATTTAATATGTTACAAATTATAAAAAAAATAAAAAAATAAATTACAATAAGGCAAACTGCTTTCGGCTCATGCCTTCATCAGTGTCTTGCAAAGAACCGCAAGAACATACAGCAGTATATAAAGAAAACAAATAAAGACACACCCCTCCCTCCACCAATACAATCAAAAATCTTCATTTAACCCAGGGGAAAACAATGCACCTAATTTAACTATCCAAGTAGATTCCATTTTATTTAACAATTCATTAGAAATAAAAAATTGTCTACTGCTTTGTATAAACATACTTTGCAACATTCTACATCAGTTTTCAGATTTAGTGCTATAGACCGTATAGTTTTTAAAGGACCAAATAAGTTCAGCTGGCATGAATTGTTAAATAAAATGGAATATACTTGGATTGTTATATTAGGTGCATTGTTTTCCTGTGGGTTAAATGAAGCTTTTTGATTGTATTGGTGGAGGGAGGGAAGGGGTGTTTCTTTATTTATAGGATCATAGGAGGTTACTAGGCTAATGGCCCTGCGGCCCTTACAAGCTTAGCCAAGAGTTTATCCCCAAAAGAAACCTCAGTCAGTACCTGTTGCTCCTGTCAGTGAGGGACACAAGTGGAACCCCTGGGACAAATTTGTGGTTTCCTATCCACTCATCAAGGTTGCACATGAAGAGGGTCAGCGAGGTACTCTGTTGGACGTGTACAGGAGCTCTATTCCAGAGATGTGGCAGCCTCTGGGAGACAAACTTGTCTCCCCAACAGGTTTTGTTGATGTCACATATTAGAGTCAGGCCTTTTGAGCGGGTAATGTGCGAGAAGTTAGACTTACGGATATGGATCATTTCTAGTAGGGCATGGTCCGAGAAAGCCTTATAGGCAAGACACAGATTACCTCTGAGCAATCTGTACAATACCAAGTAGAGTTATAGTGGCCTGAGCCTGTCCACATAGGCAGGTGTTAGAGGCCATGGATTCTCTTTGTGAGGTATTTCTGTGGCCTTTCCAGGTGGTGGAGAGGTTTGGAGAGGTACATATCAAACAGGGTGTTATAAATTATTGGTCTAATGAGGGAGGAGTATAGAGAGGTAATAACCTCCTTTTTTCTGGAAACAATCCCTTTACTTATGAGATGAACCAAGTAAAAGGCTTTTCTGACCACTACTGCTACATGATGGTCAAATGTGAGATTGGTGTGCTTAAGGGGTTGCTGCTGATGTGGTAACCAGTAGGGGTCATTTTTTTGCTGAATGGCATGATGATACATTTTTTGTATGTTTAACTTGAGGTAATGACTTTGGTACAAGTCATTAGTTGCTGTGAGATCATCTTGCAGTATGTTAACATCCTCTGGGAAGTCAATGACAGCACCCAACTTACACTTGTATGCAAACTTGGTCTGCCACAGGCCTTTTGTCTTTTCCTGGACCTCTGAGAAGTAGATGCCAAACAGTAGGGGTCCCAGGACAGATCCCTAGTGACAGGTCTGATATCAGAGGTGGAGGGACCAATTTTGACCTTGAGGGTCCTGTCGGTAAGCCAGTTGGCCATCCACCTGATGAGACAGGAATTTACAGCAAGTTGTGTTAGCTTGTTGATGATACCCAAGTGGGGGATTGTGTCAAAGGCCTTGACCTAGTCAAAGTAGGCTGTATATACTGACTTTGCCTTATCCAAGACCTTGGTGATGGCCTCAAATAAGTCAACCAGATTCAACAGGCAAGATCTGCCCTTGATAAATCCATACTGGGTGGGGTCAAGTGCTTGGAGATTGCCTATGTCCTTGTTTATGAGATCCATAATACTATGCTCCATGGCTTTACAGATCAGACTTGTCAAGCTAATGGGGCAGTAGTTTCCAGGGGCAGTAGTGACACTACCTTAGTGCAAGGGGATGGCAGTCCTCCAGTCTGCTGAAATGAAACCTGTACTTGGGCTGTGGTTGAATAGGGTGCTCAATGGCAAAGCTAGTTCTTGCTAGAGATGGTGCAGAATACAGCCTGAGATACTATTAGGTCCCATGGAATCTGTGTTCTTTGCCTTGGATAGGGCCTTTAACACTTGATCTAGAGATGTGAGGTATGGGACACGTATCAGGGATGTTGAAAGGGCCTTTGGGAGGGGACAGGGGGTAGAAGTTTGCACTGAACCTAACTGCTAGCAGGTTGGCTAAGTCAACAGGATTAGTGTAAGTGATACTGTTAAGTATTAATTTGGAACAAACCTGGGTTTTGCCATGGAGGTTCCTGACATAACTGAAAAAGGCTTTGTGGTTTCCCTTTGTTTCAGAGGCTAGTTTCAATTCATCATTGGCTTTAGATGTTTTCACTAGTGATCTAATTTGCTTGTTGATGCTAAGGAGGGAGTTTTTCCAATTTGGAATTTGTTCCTTTTTACCCTTGGACAACAGTTTTTTCCTTTTGTTGTAAAGCCAGTTGATAGAGGATGTCCACCAGACAGGTTTGTGTTTCCTTGAGGAGCAGGTTTTAGTTTTGTTGGGTATGGCTGAGTTCATGCAGTTGTACACGCGCTTGTATACTGCATTAGCATACAGTTCAGCATAGTTATCTGCATCCTCTGAGGGGGCGGTGGTGTGAAGCTACTGATAACCTCCCTTTGGAGGTTGTAGTCACCTTTTGAGAAGTTTTTTAGCTTGATTATGGCTGTGGAGGTGGGATAGAATCTTAAAATGTGACAGACCAATGATCTGATCTCACCAGGGAAGAACATGCTATGGGAGTGGTGGAGTGGTCATCCATGTTGATGAGAACCAAGTCTAGAATGTTATCTCCCCTTGTGGGGGATAAGATGAGCTGGTCTACTTTATTAGAACTGATGAAGTCAAGGAATCTTTGGGCAAGTGCATTAGTGCAGGAATAGTTCACCCAGTCTATAGTGGGGTAGTTGAAGTCACCAAGGATCAGGGTGTTAGGGGGTACCTTGATGGAATCAAGTAGATTCAGGTAGGAGGAGTGGATGTTCTGAGTCATGGAGGGGGTCTATAGCTGGCTGTAACTTGGATGGGTCTTTTGCTAACTGTCAGTTGCACCTGGAGTAGTTCCAGTGTGTCATGCTGCCAAACTAATCTGGAGGTGTGCCTGTCCTTAATGAAGATAGATACTCTACCACCCTTAGTCTTCCTGACCTCATTTTGTGGTCAGAATGTTTAGAATGAGCTACAGCCTGGTAAGGTAGGGGTGTTCTCCACAGCCCTGAACCAAGTTTCGCTGACCGCACTGATATCAGCATCTTCCAGTGCAAGGCAAGCCTCCAGTGAGTGCATTTTCAGGTTAAGGTTCCTAGCATAAAGCAGCATGACCTTCAATTTGCTTTTTCACAGATCTTTTATGTTGGAAGGTTTGACTTTAAGACATTGGTTAAAAAAGGCACAGTGGGGGGAAGCCAAACCCTTTTCCAGGATCCAGAATCTCAGTGGTGGCAGGTGGAGGCCATCTCTGGCAAAGCATCGAGACCTGTCAACCATGTCATCCCAGGCAGACAGATACTGGCTCTCCTTGGAATGACACCAGAAACTAAGCCAATTGTTGAAGTCAATTATTTTTTGTAGGTACTGTGGTATCATTCTTGGTGAAGGTAGGATGCTGTTTAGGGCTAGGGTCACACCTGCCTGGGACACATACTGTGAAAGCTCAATCATGTCTCTCTTCATATTGTCCAGGGAGGTATTTCTCAAGTCATTCACAGCAACATGGACAATGGCAGAGTCATACTTGTACTTGTGGAGAGGCTTGAGTGCATGCATGATGTGGTGATTTCTGGCACCAGACAGACAACTGACCATGACCTTCTGCTTATCGAGCCTGGTAAGGGGGACATCAGTGTATCTCACAACTGAGTCGCCAATGACTAGTATATGTTTGATTTATTGTTATGTCTTCTGGGCTGTAATGCTTTATTATTTTGCCTTATGGGCTGTGTTGTGAGACAGTGGTGTGTTGTCTGCTGTGCGTGATGTGTTTGGTGTTGTGTGTGGAATGTTTATGAGTGTGTTTTGGAGGTCTCTGTTGTTTAGGCAAGTTTTTATTGAGGACCTTTGCATAGGTGTGTGTGTGTTGTGCTTGGCTATGTGATGTGAGTGGTGTGGTGCTTGTGCTGGCAATCTCCTCTTTGTCAGAAGTACTGACTGTGGCATGAGAGAGAATGGATTCTAGGTTACTGATGTAGATGCATTTCTTGCAAGTAGAAGAATTATGTGCTAGGAGATGAGGGCTGTCAGTAAACATGAGGCAGCTACTACACTGTAAATAAAACTCACATAAAATGGACAAAAACGAAATAAGAAAATAACACCAAAAGAACTGAACTGAGACAATAAATCCAACCACAGGACCACCAAAATAACTTTGTTAAACGCTTTCACTCGCTTTAATGTACATGAGCTTCATCAGAACAAACATTTCATTCATTGCAAACTGCTTAAATACCACTTGATATCAAATCACATGACTTTCCATTTAAAAAACTTTAAAGTGACCTTTCTAATTGTATTCAAGTAATAAATAAATAATAGTAAATCAAATAATTAATGTGTATGTTATTAACTTACTAAAATCTAAACTAATAATTTAAATATATTATATAAAAAATCAAATAAAATTGTACTATTATTTAATCCTGGCCATCTGCAGGAAACATTTCATGTTAACTGCACCATTAAGGCCAGGAGGTTCATCAGCTGTTAATAATATTTGCCACAAACTCTCCTTACACTCCAAAAGTGTCTTATAATCACCAGAAAACAAATCTGCGTCAACCCTTTCTAGAACAAAAAAAGAAAACTTCTTAAACAAAACACATTCTGTGGCATGAACAGCGAGAGCATTGTTAACATTTTTTTTCTTTATGGCCAAAATGTGCTTATAAATTCTTTTATTTAATGCTCTAATGGTTTTCCCAATATAAAATTTTTGGCATGTATCACATGTTGCACAATATACCACATTGGTCGTACTACAATCATATCGCGCTCTAGCCACAAACTTTCTTTTTAAATGTTTAAATTCTAAGCGGGACACATTACTCATGTATCTACACTGTTTACATTTACCACATGAAAAACTTCCATCTAAACAAATCACTGAACTTGTTATCCCATTTCTCTTAAATTCTAGAATTTGCTTAATACTAGTGACCTTTTTGTAGCAAAAACAAGTTTTTTCACCTAAAATCGTAACTAATTCCGTGTTGCCCATTATTACCTTCCAATGTTCAATAAGAAGGTTTCTTATTAAACTCATCTCATTACAAATTGGTATAGGAAAAGCTAACATGAAAGTCTTATAACCATTATTTGTGACACTATGAGATGTAACCCTTAAGGTGACATTGTTGTCCAAAATTGGACGTGCAGAAGTAACTCTAAGCTGTTTAATTTCCTGAACTATCTTACTAAGCCAGTTCAAATCATACCCTCTTTGTTGGAAAAAGCTTAACAATTTATCTACCTCTTCTGAAAAAACTGAATGTTCAGTGGTCAATCTACTAAGTCGTATGAACTGACCTTTGACACCCCCACTTTTCATATGGACAGGATGTAAACTCTCTCTATGTAGATATTGATTGACAAAGGTGTTCTTTCTAAATATCTGACTTTGAAATCTCAGGGTACTGATGTCAAAAGTAAGGTGTAAATCCAAAAAAATTTATGGAGTCCCCAAAACTGCCAATAGTAAAGTTCAAAAAAGTAGTACTACTATTGAGATGCTCAACAAAAAGTAAAAAACTGCCATAGCTGCCCTTCCAAAGGAAAATTAAATCATCTATGCATCGCCTGTAAAACAAAACATTGTCTACAAAAGGCGACACATAAAGATGCTTCAATTCCCAAAGGGCCATGATAATGAAGGTGCTACTCTAGACCCCATAGCTACCCCGGATATTTGTTGAAAAAATCTCTTGCCAAATTTAAAAAAATTGTTAGTAAGAACTAACTCCATAAGTATACAAGCAGTGTTGACCATAACATTTTCAAGGGCTGTATACTCTGTCAAATATTCTCTCAAATAATCCAGGCCAACCTCCTGATCTATGCTAGTATATAATGAAGTAACATCCAAACTTGCAAAAGAAAAAGTAGAAGAAGAAAAGTCAGCCGCATTAAGTTCATTCAACAATTCTAGTAAATGCCAGGAGTCCCGTAAATAAAACCTAGATTTCTGAACTAGTGGATTAAAGATGCTTTCAAGCCAAACTAAAATGGGCTCAGTCTTGGAGTATGATGCAGATACAATAGGTCTAAAAGGGGGACAGGTACGTTTTTTATGTACTTTGGGAATACCAAACATCACAGCCATTTTGGGGTATTCCACTTGTAAAAACCGATAAGTATCAAAGTCTATGCTAGCTTCACAAAATAAGTCGAATAAAATAGTATCCAAATTTCTAAAGCAGCTGAGAATATGTTCAATACTAACTGCTTTATAACAGTTATCATCAGCAAGTAGAGAAAGCATAGCTTGTTCATAGGATGTAGTCTTCATAACTACTAATGGACCCCCCTTATCTGATTTCATAACTCTAACTCCATTGTTGTTGCCTAAATTAAACAGAGCCCTCCTTTCCCCTTCAGGCAAATTAGAATCAAAAACATGACTTTTCATAGTTCTAAACTGTTTCTCACTAAGTGTACCAAACATTTGGATGGTAGAATTTAAAGCTGGATTATAAGTGCTGTTCTTTTTAAACACAGTTGTCACAGTTTGAACATTAGGAATGTTGTCAAAAATAAAACTTAAATTAAATTTCCTGAGGTATAATCTAAAATCCACAATTAATCTAGGAATATTCACTGCATTAGTGGGAACAAAGGAAAAACCTTTTTTTGAAAACAGAAATAACATCATTGTCCGGTGCATCACCAATCAAATTCAATACTTCTATGTCAAAAGTCAGTTCTTTCTCCGGTTCCTCCCTTTCACATTGTTCTTGTTGTTCACTTGTTGTGTCCACTTGGGAGTATTTTTGTTCCCTGTGGAGTCCACTAAAAAAGGACCCAAATCATTACTGCTGTTCCCTTTGTTATTATTAGATACTTGAGTAGAATGAACATTAGTATCAACAGTACCAGAAATGTCAGGACAGTCAGAATTGTCAATCAATGCAGCTGAATTGTTATTGCTACTATCAGTGTTATTAACAACAGTTTTAAATAATTGTAGGTTGAAAATATTTCCTACTTTAAACATTGTTGATAAATTTAAGAGGATATGCTGTCCCATTAGAGTAAGCTTGTAAATCTCTAATAAGCTTACCCCGTTTAATGACTACTATTGATGCTTTGTGTCGGTCAACTTTAACACTAATGCTGCAGTACAAAGTGTTAAAAAAAGGAAAACTAGAGGAAGACTTGATGTTTTTATCTAAAATCTCTAGCTCATCTTTCATAGCTGAAATGTCTTTGGTATACTGAACTATCAAAGACTTCATAAGAGAAAGCCCGGTTGTGTTAAACATGTCCACTAGTTCTTTGTATAACACGTCACCTTGCTTAATACAGTTTGGAAATTTGAAAACTCTTAGGCCTTATGAAACACACCCACGCCTAATGTTTTCTTCAAAATACAAAATTTCCAACTGTAAAGAAGCTATCTTAGTAGCCAACCATTCTAGTTTAAATATATTGTCTTTACAAAGTTCAAAATCTTGATCCTCGTTACAGACGTTATTATCACTTACTTGAAAAGAGCCGGCACTGTCCTTAACATCTGAAAATGGATTGGAACTATTAGAAAACAAATTGTTCATCAAATCACCTCCATTAGGATCTGAAACTGCTGTAAAAGTTCCATTTCTTTTGCTCGAACAAAGCGGCAGGCATCCATTATTAGAAATGTTAGTTTCTGGAACAGGACTGCCCCCTTCACGTATAGCACATCTTGCTATACTTTGTGCTTGGTTGTCACAATCCCCAGACAAACCTGATAGTCTGGTAAACCCATCATGAATGGCATCAGTAATAATAGAAACCAATTGATCCGAAACCCCACTCGAATCTCTCTGTGTGGGGTATATAGTTAAATTGAGATTGCTGTCCTGGGTAGAATTGCCTCCAGTCATGGTGCCACGCAAAAACAGTAAATAAAACTCACATAAAATGGACAAAAACGAAATAAGAAAATAACACCAAAAGAACTGAACTGAGACACTTACTACACTGTCTCAGTATGCCCATGTCGATCAGATTGGCAGGAGAAATGGATGGGAATTGTCCAGATACAGTGTTCCAAATACTTGGGCAGACTTATGGAGAGAGGGCTTTGATAAGGGTTTGTCCACAAGACTGTAGACCACAAAAACCTAAATGTAAAGTAACTGGCCTGAAGCACAAGCACTAAAACCAAAACTAAGATGCTTAGAACAACAGATATATTTTATCAGGCTATTAACAAGCAGTAATAAATGCAGCAGTACAAAAGCACTTGAACACTTAAGAGCATGCAGCAAAAATAAGGTAATAAAGCAGGAAGAACACAATTACAGTAAAAGCAGCTGAATAAAGTATAATTTTTTTAAACTGGAGAGGGAGGAAACAAAAGATAGTTCAAGATTAAGAAACTAAGGGGGTTGGCCATCTCAAATGATCTCACTGCACTGCTCTCAGTTGAGTGATCAAATGAGATTGGGAGGATTGTCCATAGTCAAAGAAGCAAGGGTGGTAGTCCTTCCCAAATTATCTCACTGTACTCAGTTGAGTGAGCAAATGAGATGGGAATGGAAGGAGTGATCAAAATCAAATTTGCAGCAGGGACAGGCGATTCCAAAGCCACCAAATGTAAGAGTACAACAACATTTGGGTGGAAGGGTGGAAAAAACAAAATGCAAACAGACAGAGGGGCAGCAATAAACAGTGAAGCAAATATATAAATACAGTACAGTTTTGTTAACTATCACTTAAACAGATAAAGTGCAAAAAAGTATACTTATATCAGCTTTGTATATCCAGATGGTTATAGAATCCAGTGTTGTTGTTGTTGTGTCTTTTGGCTTTTCCCGGTTAGGGGTCGCCACAGCGAAACTCTGGTCCGCTAATGATTGGCAGTAGATTTTTATGTGCCGAGTTGACAGCCCTGACGCACAACCTTCAACGAAGGTATGCCCATTCACGCATGGCTCCACACAGAAGATGCTCTAGCTGAGAATCGAACGGGACAACGTCTTACTGTGAGGCAACAATGCTACCGCAGCAGCACCACCACAATGTGGTTATAGAATCCAATACAGCCAGGTAATTAGCTCTGCTATATCAGCTCTGCTATTGAGCACAATTTCAGAGAAATGTAAAGTCTTTTGTTTTCTTTTTATACTGCTGTATGTTTTTGTGCTTCTTTGCAAGGCACTGATGAAGGCCCTGCTAGCATAGTCAGTCATTAACACTACATGCATTATGTCTGAAATGTGACACTGCACTCTCACTCTGTGCTTTGCACTACTCACAGTTCTGGACTGCACAGTACTGCCTCACATGTGCTGTTGTGTATTCTTCCTGTTGTTGTCTAGGATGGTGCCTATCATATGCTTCCTTCTGCTCCAGGTCAAGGTCTTCTGAGACCATGTCACTATGTCTTCTATGCCTGTGTGGTCTTAGCATGGTTCCTACAATTGCATTACCATCCCATTTGTCTCTGCAGTGAATCAAGCATACAATATGATTTGTGAATTATGAGTAGAACAAGCTGTCATTTCATAGCCATGTAGTATGGCAAGGGCTGTAACTATTTAGCAGACTGTGGCAAGGGTGTACAGCAGTACCCCCTCAGATACAGCTAGACAGCCAAAGGGGGCCTTCAGCAGGCCATGGTTCAGCTGCCTGCTGAGAATATCTTATCATTTGTATCTACAGGGAGGAGACACAACCGGAAGTTTGTCATAAGTTATCCTATCCTAACCTACCAATGGACTGACTGCATTTAAAATCTGTGGTAGCTAACATGGTTCATGTCTTGTGCTGCCAGAGAAAGAATCAAATGTGAGAACTTGGATAGGTATAAAATAAGATGGTAGGGCAATACTGGCAACTCAAGCAAAAAGAAGGTGTGTCTGTCCCCTGTGCATATGTTACTATATATGCACAGAAATATGGCCCAGGTACACATAGGGACACATCAGCTAGGGTGCAGACACCCTCATATGAAGCAGAATAGCCCCACCACTGAACAGGTCCCTGATGAAACCACAATAGATTGATTGGTAATTTACAGAATGTGTCACAGATACCACTGCCTGGCTTAGAAGGACTACAAAGTTGCCCACGTGTCTGTGTTATGCTGTGAGACAGACAAAGACCAGACAGAAGAAAGAACAGGTTCCCATACATGCCTATAAAAATATAGAAATGGAGTGCAATGAACTTGGAATACAGTTTTAGGTACTGTTGCCTAACATTTCACCTCAAACACACAGAGATCATCAGGGTGGTGGCACTGTAGCTTTACAAACCAATGCCTGAACTGTCACCTGTCCAATTATGCCTGTAGCTAAGGACAACTAATCACCAGGTCATACCAGGCATCAACTCTCTGGAATGTGCCTCCAATGGGGCCCAGTGACAACTCTCTGAAATGGCCAATACGGACACACAGCATTATCTTGTTCTCCTTCATGTATCATGCAGGCCCAACCTGCCTGACATTTGCACAGTAACCCACTGCAGTGTAGATATCTTCAGAAAACGGTAGCATGTTCCCAACGAGAAAAATGGTAGCTGTGCATACAGTACAATTTCTGAATAGCAGATAGTGGGCATTGCAGCTGCACAGATTCCTGATGCATATAACCACAAAAGTCTCATATATAAGCTTGGGACTCAGGATATCAGAGATGAGCCCAAGCACCAAGCTGTGCTTCATGCTGTAGATGCATAACATCAAAATAAAAAGATTCATAGACTTTCTTCACATGTAAGTCATTTGTTTACATGTCATGCAAGCAGGTATAAAGCTGCACAGGCAGTCGACAAGCCACCATTTTATATGATAATTTATGCTAATTTGGAAAGCCATTTTTGAGAACTAGGAAGTAGGTACTGGAGGAACAGCAGCCCTTTCAACACTTATAGGCAGTTCTGAGCAGATATACTGCGCTTTGCAAGGGTGTAATAAGCTGTCTGACTGACGTACTAAGGATATGTATCCCTGGACAGGTATCTGGTTTACATAAGTCTAACAATATTAAAATGAATAGCTTATGACCAATTCTCTTGCATTCAGAGGTGTCTGCATATCTAGAGGATGAGGTGGAAAGCAGAGCTTGAACAGTTGCAGCCATACTGAAAATTATATCCTGGTACAGGCACTAAGGAACTACATGCATTTCCTGTTGGGAGAGGGGATGCTGACCAGCCTCTGTGAGACAAGAAATGGAAGACACTGGTTCATGACATTAATACTGTGAGTGAACAAAACTACCCACTACATCAGTACCATAAATGTGTGATTGCCATGTTATGCCATGGAAAGCAAAGGAACATTCTGTAGTGGCAGAAACATCAGACATGGGGTGGTGGAACAGCCATTTGGAAGTAGAAGTCTCACAAAGCCAGAGGAGTTTTAGGTGTCCATTTAGCCATGCTGGAATCATCCTTGATGGAGTGGGCACAAACATTCAAACTGACTAACCCCCATGCACCTCAGAGAATGATGCAACAGGTTAGTGCCACTTAGAGCAGATTACTGAACATCAGAACTGCAGACACAGAAAGCAAGTTGACAACATTTTCAGTGATTATGTTTTGTCATGGGAACATCATGTATCCAGGTACATCAGGGAGGGTAGAAAGGGGTTATCTGGTATATGGTCGCTGATCACTCAGAGTGCATGATGCAAGCATACAGTGGTATTACAGGTGCTTGTGGCCATGCTGGTATTTTGTTTCTTTTGAATCATAGGACAGACCACTGCTATAATGAGAACTGCAGAGGCTGTGGTCAGGCAACAGGTTGATATTGCCATCTGTGCAAGGGCTGCTGCTGCTGAAAATGTTAAGATATAAATACCAGAATAAAGCCAGATGAATCAGTGGCATTGTCTGTATCCATCCTGTGTAGGCATCTACCCATAGTATAGGATGATGCCCACAGATGAACTTGATGACATATATTCTGAGCATTCACTACCCCCCACTGGGTGGTCTGTCATGTCTGCAAGCATTAGCGATACTCTCCTGTGGCAACAGCAACAGACTGCAACCAATATGGGTATACCCACCATAGTGCAGCTTCACAGGGATGCCCACTGCAGTCACAGGTCACTCATCGCAGGAAGAGCAACACAATTCTGTAAATAACCCCTGGTCTGTGCATGGCCATTTCCCAGCAAAACTGCATACTGAATAACATGACAGCCTATCTATGAATCCCAGGCAGGGAATCTTGTGTGACTCATTTTAGCTCTATATGTCAGGACTTTTGATTCTATGGACACTGTACATTTGGAGAGTGATTCTCTTTTGTGACTGTTAATATAGTAATGGCATTCTCCAATATGTTTTATTATGGTGCAAGTTTCTTATTCCTATCAAGATCGTTTATTATGCTGCAAGTTTCTCATTCCTATCAAGATCGTTTATTACGGTGCAAGTTTCTTATTCATATCAAGATCGTTTATTACGGTGCAAGTTTCTTATTCATATCAAGATCATTTAGTACGGTGCAAGTTTCTTATTCATATTACTATCATTTTCCTTCGTACATGATTGTGACAGTATTATGTTTGAGTCAATTCATAAACAGGACTGCGCAACAGATAAAAAGGATATTCATGTTTATGAGACATGGTTTTTAAGTGCATAGCAGTAGTTTTCCAGAGCTGTCCATATAAAAGGTGCCACTAAAAGAATCAGCTATTTAGCTTTTTAAATGTAGTGTAATATATATACATATAATTCTATATGTATTTGTTTTGTTAACCCGATATGCCCAGCTTAGCACAACCCAATTATGTAATGAGAAAAACTCCACTACAGAACACAATCAAAATAGTCAAGCAGAAGAGACAGACGAATTACCATTGTTTTCAGTCTCTTGTAGCTTGATGTACAGAAAGAATCTAAGGCAAAATCAGACACACCTTGAGACAGTCGAATTGTCTGCAGTCGCTTGTCTTTGTTATCTTCATAATCTTCATATGAACTGCTACAACATGTAGCTTTGCTACAGTAACACCTGCATTTAGTCTCAAACTTCAGAAAGCAAAAAAACAAAAAATAGATGACTTGCACTCATGCCTCTTAACCGCTTAGTGCAAGAAATCTGGATAAAGCCTGACATAATAGTGGGGCAAAGGTCCAAAAATAGGGACATATTTTAAACATTGCTCTTTTAAACTTAGAAAATTGCTAGATTAACAGGAGTTGTGTTAACATGCATTTTATGAACAACATGAAGTCTGAAACTCCAAATGTATGTCATTATTTAGTGACTTTAATCTTCAGGTCATCACAATGTTTTTTGTAAAAAAAAACACTTTTTATGAGGAACAGACCAAAATATGAGACAAAATCTGGACATTCTGCAAAAATCTGTACGGTTGAAATGTATGCTTGCACTCAGGGCCATAGCTAGCAGTTCCTGTGCCATTCCCCAGTATGATGTTCTACTCAATGTTAAGTTGTAGAGAAAAAAAACATGCTATGTACTCCAGGGGGTGGGAAGCTCTTTATCTTTTTTTCTTTTTACATTTGCAGCAAACAGCTTCTTAAAGATTATACCGCACATAAAGCAAAAATTACATCAGTCCTGACCACAAATGCATGAATGGCAGAAATACACTAAAGACTAATAGGCATCTGCCAATTACACCTTCTAATACTTTGCACTGAGGGTAGATACCCCCTTTACCACATCATAGCTATGGCTCTGCTTGCATTCACGCTAAGTGAGACAGAAGTGTTTAGGCCAGGAAATATTCCAGAAACTTGAAAACAAATTACACAGGCAATATCCCAGTAGCTGTAAATATTTAGCATGTTCAGGATCTCTCTTCAACATTGCCATCGATACCAGACACAGCAACACCTCCAAGAGGTCACCCACGAATATTAGAATAGCAGCAAGCATGGGTTATAGCTAACAGGCAATAGTTCGGATCCACTCATATCCAAAATAGTTCTCAGTCATTTAATAAAATGTTTTTGTGACATGCACAGTCCAAAATCCATCTATGCAGAATACTGTTAATCCTGCCCCTGCACTTCTGACTATTATTTAATTAATTCCAGAGTCACTGCATTTTAGTGGTCAGATGCAAGGAGAATTACAACCTTGTAGGGATTCTGTTCAAAGAAGTTTCTTTTTTTTGTCACGTATCCTAAAATTGTATGCATGTGCACGTTTAACATTGCCATCACCATCGATGATTATATGCTGTTGCACTCTTAATGCTTTTTTGCAGGCTTTGCGGGGCAATTTTTCTTCCTCATTCACTAGGCACTAGCATTGCTGAAAGTTGACCATATAGGACTGAGCGTAAGAATGTACAGGTGCAGTTTGTCTGTGGTTACGGTGCTTTTCCATTTAAATACCAGAGATTTAAGCACACAATTTTGGGAAAAGGATTTTAATTTTTTTACTGGATGCTGGAATGCTTAGGAGATATAACATATTCCAAGTGAAAGTATGTATTTTAAAGATGAGTAGGTGCCCATTTCAAGGGGGTCCACAAGCCAAATCAATGACAGACACTTCATTGCCAACCACATGGCACACAGATATAAAGTCAAGACTTTGGCGAGATGACACAAGACTGGTTTGTGACCTGAATGCTGGAGAAGCTTGTGGTAGAGCGTGGTAGTGAGTGCCTAATGCCAACTCATCTAGCATGGGAGGGCAACCCTATCTGCTATACCAGTGAAACCAGGCAAAGGTCGGGTGCATAGACAGGTTGCAGCATAAAAATGTTAGCATACTAACATCTAGCAGCATACTGATATGTTCGAGCACTGCCCTGGCATTTGGGAGCATATATTGCAGTATGCTTCTAGTTGGGGGGGGGGGGCAAAAGCATGTCAGTTTGCCACAAAGAATTGGCTGGGGTCAGAGGAGAAAATCAAATATCAGTTGTGACTGTCCAGGGGACAGCTTCTCCTCTACTTGACTTATTCTTCAAGGGCAAGGTCAACTATAGGTGCACTCACTACCTGACAAATATACAAAGAAGACAAGAAATTGCCCTCTAATGAAGTGACATGAAGCACAGTGACCTGCAGCAATAGGCTCATAGGTTGGTACTAGGCTATTGGCCTTAGGGCCTATGCAAGCCTAGCCATAACAATTCCCTGGATATTTCTTCCCACAATATTTACTTCTCTGGGCCCTTGTCTAGCAGGGCAACTGACATGATCCCCGGGGTGAATTTCCTATCTCCCATCCGATCATCAAGGTTCCTTTTGAAGAGGGCCAATGAGGCGCTCTGCTTGACATGTATGGGCAGTCTTTTCCAGAGTATGGGGAGTCTCTGGGTCAGGAACCTATCCCTCCAGCATGTTTTGTTCATTGTGATGACAAGGTTTAGATCCCTGGAGCATGTGGCTCTGAGGGATTGGGATTTCTTTAAGTGGAGCATGTCCAACAGCTCAAGGTTTGACATGGTCTTGTATGTTAAGCAGAGATCACCTCTGAGTAGACGATATGCCACAGAGTATAGCTGGAGTTTTTTTAGACAGTCAGCATATGGCATCTGCTTTAGGCCTGTGATTCTTTTAGTGAGGTATTTCTGTGGCCTTTCCAGCTGTTGCAGATGTCTTGTGAGGTACTTACCAAATGGGGCATTATACTCTATAATGGGTCTAATGAGGGATGAGTACAGTGGGACAATGACCTCCTTTTTTCTAAGAAATGGGTGATATTCTGGCAGGAGATGGCTGATGGCTACAGGCACAGTGAGTGTTGGAGTGCAGACAGAAAGAAATCAGATACTGCAGCATGTTGAACATACTAAAGCAAATTCATATAATTGCCTTAGGTGAATAAAAATAAAAGGAAGGAAATCCTACAATGAGGTGCCATAATTCAGATTGCTGACCTTCACACATACTGAAAAGCTATATTGCAAAGAAAGCTAATACTTATCAACCATCCAGATTTTCACAGAATGTCCAGATTTTTGCCTCATACATCTGGTCCATTCTTCACAGAATTTGTGCTTTTCTGCCAAATTGTTGTGGACTGAAGTTACTAAATAATGACATACATTTGAGTTTCACACTTTATATCTTTCATAACATGGATGCTAACATGAAACCTATTATTCTAGCAACTGTCTAAGACTGTGAGGGCAATATTTAAAATGTGTCCCAGATTTTGGGCATTTACCCCATCCCAATTATTTATAGCTTTTTCCAGATTTCTTGCAATTAGTTAAGAGGTATGCTTCTTACAGATACTAGTCTTTTGGGCATCAGATAGTAAAGATATCATTGTAAAGATCTAGTATATCTTACTCTAACGTGATAATGATGCAATGAAGCGAGGATGGCATGTAATAATCAAGTCATTTTTTTCATCAAAATAGTAAGAAGGGTATACCTCTCAACTGTGCAGATTTTCACAGAATGCCCAGATTTTTGCCTCATATTTTGGTCCATTTCTCATAAAATTGGGGTTTTCTGGCAAGTTAGTGGCAAATCATTAAAGATTGAAATTAGAAAATAATGACAGAAATTTGAGTTTCAGACTTTATACCCTCCAGGAAATTCATGCTAAAGTAAAATCTGTTATTCTATCAACTTTCTAAGTTTTTAAGAGCAATGTCATTGTCGCCTCACAGCAAGAGGTTCTCCAGTTCGATTCTCGGCTGGAGTGCCTTCTCTGTGGAGTCTGCATGTCCTCCCCGTGGTCGAGTGGCGTTTGAAAGACATGCGTGGATGGGCGTGCCTTCGTTGAGGGTTGGGCATCGAGTTGGCCTACTGCCAATAATTAGCGGACCGGAGTTCTGCTGTGGCGACCCCTAACTGGGAAAAGCTGAAAGAAAAACAACATTTAAAAGTTGTCCACATTTTTGGGCCTATGTCCCAGTATTATTTATGGCTTTGTGCAGAAATACTGTTCTGTATAATACATACTAAATACAGAATTAGATGTATATATATTTTTTAATATGTAGTTTATTCTTGTCCCCTCGGGGTGTCTAGTATGTTTAAGACTAAAAGTTCCGGTGTACCATACGATTCTTAATTGTATTTTTATAAAATATTACAAACTATTGTTCACATGGATGTGAACATGGTTTGAGTTCAGGAAATGTTAAGAAGACTTTTATTATACTTATTATAAATTTGTCCTTTTATAAAAAGTGTTCCGTAAGATGTTCAGCTGGAAAGGAAATGACATCATAGAACTAAGCAGCTGTTACTTTTAAAAGAAGTGTCTTTGTATTTTTTAACTTGTCTGAAGAAGCTCCTGCCTTGCAAGAGTGAAAACGGTTTTATTAAAATACGTTTACAACATTTTTTCCTGCCTGAGTTTCCTAGTGGCTTTTGGTTCGCTCTCCATCTAGAAATACTTGCTCTATGAGGTTGAGAGTTTTTTTTATGTAAGATATCCCTATATAATGGATTTGCTTACTGAGTGAGTTAATGTATTCATAAGCACAGCCTGAACTCTAAACATCTACAATGATCTACATGACTAAGAGTACATCAGAGAAGCTATGACATGCTGCAGTGTTCCTTAAAATCTTTTACTGCTTGTTGTAAAGTAGGGAGAGCATTATTTGACAGTGTTGGCCATGATATTGTTCATTCAGTCACAGCCACTATGGAGTTGTCATGCTCATATGGAAAAAATACACATGCACTCCTGATTCTTGATTTTTGATATACATTTCTGTTTAATTCTGGACAGGAAGTGATTTCAGACTGGTAGCATTTATGTTACCCAACCTAGGCTACCATCAAGCTATTTCTTCAGACAATCAAATTATGTGCTAAGGTATTTTATGAAAGTGCGACATGATGTACAGACGTGTCTGAATTAAATGTGCAGTTAGTTATTATGAAAATGTCAGCTCAGGGACAATGTGTGTCTGTGTGGGTAGGAGCAGTGCATGAAATCACAACAGTAGACTGAGGATCAAACTCCAAATGTAATGAGAAACATTTTTAGTAATACTGGGAACAGGTTGCTATAAGGAAGCAGTATTTGTGACAGCTATTGTTCTGTTTTATACTTGGTGTGGTGAGAAGCCAGGGTCATGGCAACATATTAAATTAATGACCCAAGAGATGCAATATGAAAACAAAGTTATCATATTATTTCTTCAGATGCAAGCCCACTCCGTTGAAGACGGATTTCTACTCAATTTCCTGATTCAATCGCCAAGTAGTGACACAGAATTTACGTACATCTTCTGCCCTGGTCTTGTTTTCCTGAAGGCCTATCAGACCATCCAGACCATTACAAAACAAACTGCATACAAGTATCACACAGAAAAATAAAAGCGGCAGACAACTACTGACAAAAAGAATACATCAGCAGTCTACACAAGTTCTGTAAGAGTAGAAACTCACTGCTACAGCCTCATACATTCATTTTAGCAGAAGTTATTTGCCACATCTGAGTAATTGTTTTAACATTACACTGACATTCCAGTTACTATGGTAGAACTAACTGGACTGCATTATATTTTCTAAAGACTGTGGTCTAAATTTTGTATAAATGTCTCTTGGCACAGTACACCTCCTGCCTATCACTTTTGATTTATACATACATATATATCTGTATTTTTTGTTTTATTTGTTTCTGTTTTGCCAAGATGTGTCTAAGAAAGCTAATGTACTTCAGTGAGCTATTCACTGTAACACAAAGAAGAATCCTTTCCTGTTAAGAAAATAGATTGTCTCATTGAGAATAAAGAGCCCTGACTTCTCAGCAAGCTAAGCTTCTTTCAGAATTCTGACTGCTAGGCATTAAGCCTTTAAATTTAGTTGTACGACAGAGACAGCCATACTTCTGCATTTGAGCTTTTTTGTTAAGGATTATAAAGCACTGGAAACAATCCTTTAACTAAAAGTACATAAATTAAATATAAAGGTAGTTCATATGCCATGAGAATGACAAGAACAGCTACTTTACACATTATAAAACAATGTATTGCAAAATCCCTTTGGCCTTAATTCTACCAGATTTAATGATTATATCACTTTGGAAATGGTATTGTATATTATGTAAAATTTCAGCACTTCTGTAATTTCATCTGTCAAGAGCTATTCCTGAGATCTTGATTCAATGTGTGGCTGGAATCATAGTTAAAACTGCAGCAAGAAACTTCATGCTGCATAGAGGAATCGAGTTGCACTGCTTAACCATTTAATGATTCAAAAGTAATTTCCCTGAAGCATCTGCATCGTTATGAATCACTCAGCTGGAGCAATTCTGCACTCTTCAGCTGAATGCCCTACCGACCTGCGATATAAAGTAGCACGCATCCTAGTGCACCATACTCAGGCACAAACTGCCCTTCTACTTAAAGGGGCACTGACAGACACACACGTGCACATACACATGTACGCGTCCACACACACACACACACACACACACACACACACACACACACACACACACACACACACACACACACAAAACCAACATCCATTTTGTAAATGCCTGACATGCTACTGGAAATGGAAGTCTAGGCAAAACAGACATGTGTGCACATACCCACATACACACACTCACGTATAGACACATGAACACATACATATACAGAAAAACAAGACCTCCCTACTCTGCAGTCATTATCTTCCTATGCAAATTATCAGTGATCATCCACATCACACAGAAACAAACCCTCACAATAAGCATTCCTGCACAGTGACTTACAGACCCAGTCACACACTTTCTTTGTACCCCCCCCCCCCAACACACACACAGAATACCACTTGTACAAACTCCTAAATGTTCACAGCATGCTACATACATGGATTAGCAATCTGTGCAGGCTGAAGCTGCCCCATTTTTCCTGTGCAGATTCTTTCTAACTGAAATGCATAAGTGCACACCACTATCTAGTTGCATGCACTTATGCCTTTTCTGAGCAGCTCTTGAGGGTAACGTATACAGTACAGGAGCTATGATTTCTGTACTATATAAACTTCCTAACTGAGCAACACAGTTTGTTGATCTCAGGACTCATTAGCTTACATCACTTCACCCCCAACTACCACATGTTCAAGCAATTCAAAAACTATCTCCATTTAACAGAGAAGAGTTATGCAAATGACAGCCTGCTTTCTGTAAATCAGGAAAGGGATGCCTAGTATGCAAGGCCCCTTCTGCTATCTGTACTTGCAACTTGTTTATGAATGCCTGTTTTGTTACATGTATGGACACTGAATGGTTTTACTGTGGATAAAAGAACTATACAAGTCTGAGCATCAGAAAAGCTCCCCACTACCCCTATCCAAATGTACATATACCAACTCTATGCTCACAGCAAGTGAAGGAATAGAGAAATCTCCCAAAAGAAGTGAATCCTTAGAAATCGCACAAGCAATTATGTTATATGGAAAACAATAATCAACGTTACTTCCCTCTGTGTCTTTTTTTCTTCAGGCAACTAATACTTGAGGAATTACACCTTGACACCTATAGAGGATCTACTTTGAATTGATATTGTATATATATTTTTTACATTTTCTGTAATTGCAGTTACATTTTGGTCTTTAACAAATTTGTTCATGATTCTGCATAATTTCTCTTTCTAGGATTCTGTTTATTTAGTAGTCTGAATGGAACATGTTAAGATTCTGGAAAATGCTGATATTCTTTGGAAACTATTCTTGTTTCCTTCAAACCACTCAAATAAGTTCTGTGGCGAAAGTAATTTCATTCCTTAAAGATTCTTTTAAAATTATAGGTTGCCAAGCCACAGACTTTACAATAACAAGGCAGAAAATAAATTTATTTTAGTAAGATCAAGGAAAAGCACCTCAAGTCAAATGAAGTGACATGAGCTTAGCATACATGAAACTTTTTCTCAAGACTTATTCTTGCAAAATTATGAAAGTGTAATACGAGGTTTGTAATAATATGGAAATTTTGAAATTATTCCATGATGCAATAACTCAGCAGTGAAGAGGTATTGGAATAAATGTTTACTGCCCCAAAAGTACAGAAGTATCCATACTAAAGAAAAGAGGACAATGAGATATTTAGCCTTTGTCTTAATTTTTTCTTTGGGCAAATGTATACTATTAACTTGACTTTCTGCCTTTAGATTATTTCGCCTCATTGGTAGTATTGCATATGAAAATAAAAAGATTGCAGCTACTGGACTAGCAACCTTCTTACTGTTAAAGACTAACTTTGAAGCCTTAAGGACCTGAGAAATAAGGTTTTATTATATACCTGTTTATCATTTGTTAGCCAGATAAACAGTTGAGTTTGTGATCTCTGTTCAGCCATGATTTGTGTCATATGTTCAAGGTAATTACAACACACACCTCTCTAGTGGTATAGAGGGGATAAATCTGTAACTACAACCCAGTCGACCCAGATACAATTAACAGTTCAGGCAACTGATGGAGCAGCAGGTGGAAGGGCATTCGTCAATGACACTCCCTTAGGGAAGACGTAGTTCAATGACGGGAGTTGCCTCAAATGGAGATTGATGAGCTTAGGAGGCAGAGCTGGCAATGCATAGGTTATATAATAATTACCTCCAGGACAGAAGTGGAGATAGCCAAGCCCCAGGATGCCCTTAGGATCCACAAAAAAGAAAGAAAAGGGGAACTACAACACTCACCAATTCATGATATACTAAATTAACACATGACCAAAATATAAAACTATGAGACAACAACATCGAAACCTTAGAATAACAAACATTCACAAAATCAGAAATTAGAAGACCAAAACAAAAGCTGCTGATGTTATGTACCACTTTTTTTTAAATCACAAAGCATTTGAATGAGATTGCAGTGCAGTGAGGATTGGGAAAATCACCCTTTTCCTCACTGTTGTGCAATCTGGGAGTTGGTATATATAATTTGCAGGGGGGGTGTAGGGAGGTACACCCACCACACATGGGGGGGGGTGCAGGGATCTTGCTCCCCCTGCAAAAAAATGTAAAAAAAAAGGTTGTAGTTGAGTTAAATAGAAAACTACATTCATTATTTTACTGAAATGGTTGTCAGACGAAAAGTGCTCCATGTATGCCGTAGCAGTTTTCTTTAATCACTGAGTAGTTTAAAGGGACAGATGTCTATTTATCATGAGTGTTTTTTATACATGTAGAAGAGTACTGGATTTGATGCGTTTGCTTCAGTCTTCTAAGTTCCAGTTTTTGTGAATGTTCATTGTTCTGAGGGTTCGATGTTGTCGTCTCATTCTTTTCACTTTCGGTCATGTTAATTCGGTAAACTGACATACACCCATATATATATATATATATATATATATACATACACACACACACACACACACACACACACACACACACACACACACACACACACACACACACACACGCACACACACACAAAATATACAGGATCCAGATGCATCTAGAATCAATATCTTCGTAGAAACGCAAAACACTGAAAATAATAGGTGCCATCAAACACATTTTGGCATAGAAGTGTTTAATGGGTAGATTAGAACTTCATAATTTCACAAGAATGGACTACATAAATCATAAGAGAAGGAACAGGCTCTGAAAAAAGGTATTTAAATCTCATAACATGTCAACGCTGAGCTAGTGCTCTAACTACAGATCTTCCCAATGATACTACACCAATCAAAAGCATTTGTTTATAATGTATCTCACTATAATTGATTGAAGGTCTGTATCAGAACTGAGAAGACCAAAACAAAAGCTGCTGATGTTACTTCTAGGAGGCAAAAATAATGACTGCATTGACCTACTGATTTAATTCAGTCCTGTCTCTTATGTTGCATGTGATGTTTCATTCTCACAGAACTGACATTGTTTTATCACACAGACACTTAAAGCTGAATTTGAATATCAACACATGCAAAAATGGAGAAAAGAAAGAAAGAGAAAAACTTTACCATATCTTAGAAATGAAAAAAATTCGATCAGTACATATATTTAGAGAGAAAGGCTTATGCTAATTACGAATCAACATCCGTACAAATATTCTCCTTAATCCATTTCTCAGAGTAATATTCTCCACTGTGTTATAATATTATTATTTTACTCATTGTTTCTTTTGCCTATTTGCCTTTTCAAAATATATTGTTCTAAAATGTGTCATGCTGCCAATGCATATCTTTGAAAAGGTTACATTTTTCAAATTAGTTACTTTGCCACTCTGTCATTTTTTTCTACGTTTCTTTTTGCCACTATTTGCCAGTTAATACTTTTTTCCAAATGTGCCATTGTGTTGTGTTGCCAGTGCCTCTTCTGACAATATGCCTTTGAAGATATCATTTTGTGACGACATCAGTTTGTCTGTCTGTTAACATTTCCAATATTTCATGTTTTGCCAGAGTCCCATGCCACTGTCAATATATAATTTTTCTTAATGTCTGTTAATGTTTTTTTTTCTAATTTCATGATTGTAATTGACTGTTTCCACTGGACATCCTATCCAGCCAACTAACAAAAAAAAACAAAACAAATAAATAAGCAAGTATGCATATGATGAACACGTAGATTGCAAATGCAGTCTTTTTTTCTTAAGGGGCACATATTGTATGGAACAAAAGGAAGCAGCGCAATATGATAACACAAATGAAAGATGAGTTGTGGAATGAGGATCTAGGTGCTCTCCCCTAACATGGTAATGCAAATTAAATTTTACTTAGATCTGTATTTTAGGAGATAGAATAAGAGTCTGGGTGCCCCATTCCTAATTACTAAAGTATCCTGCACAACCCTTGTGCTGTTTCTCCTCAGAGGCTTACCTTGCCCTACAAGTCTTGGGATGGTGATGGCCCTTATGTTGACAAAACTGCTCTAGAAACCACAGCTTATCATAAGTAGTACAAGACATATCCTGATTTTTTTTCTTTACTGGATGAGAATTGGAATACAATCCTGCTCAGGTCTATTTTACTTTGCTTGGCTTTTCTACACTTTTACCATCCCAGTATTAATTCTCTGCCCATATATATAATTTGATTTATAGTCTGTGGAACCACTTTCCAAAACCTTTTCAGTCAACCAAAATTTCAGAGTCTATACGACCATTCAAAACAGGCTACCTAGCCACTTAAAAGGTCATCATTTAAACATCAACCAGAGTTTTAACATTCTCAAATCCTATGCTAGATCAGAAATTTGAATCCTTCCAAATGTTGCTCAAGTACCATCTTGCCCAAGTGATAACCATTGGTCAAACTCTGCACTCCAGGCCAACCAAATAAGTGTACTCTGGTACCCAATCAAAGACTAAGATGAATCATAACATAGTCATCACTACTGTAAAGACACTTGTGAATGGATTTCTTATCACAATATCTGAGCCCTTAATTAAACCCAAATCAGTCAACACTATTAAACTGGACCAGTATTCATACCAAATAAAATTACAGTAAAACTCTGTGACAGCTACCTACTCATATAACAATAATAAATCATCACATACAGCACTAATCCCAGCATTAATATAAAACAGAATAAATTCATGCCACTGTTCAAAGGAAACAAAATACATAGCAACCATCACAACAAATCCCCCCCAAAAAGCATAGTCTTCTATTCTTGTGAAAGGACTGGTGGTGTCCAACCTTTCCCATACATATTTTCTCACCTAGAAATGCCAAACACTTATAGAAGTCAAGAACAACAACATATCAACAACTAAACTAACCACTCTAAATGATAGACTTGGTATAATGCAAAAGGTTTAAAAATGAAAAACTTAATTTTTAGAAATTTAAGCAGCAAACTTGATCAGCCTCATTCTTTCATCATTCACTGTATCTTTCACATAATTACTAGAATCTGGCAGGAGCACTACATAAAAATGAAGGTATTAAACTGCTAGGGTGTTACATATTTTTTAAAGGCAGGTAATTTCAAAGTCCAGGTGAACTTGCAATTCTAATTAAAATTAAACTATATGCATTATGAGAAGCAATGTCTCTTGGACAATAACAAGGAATTCATAATCTTGGCCATGCCTGCAGAACACCATAAATCCTTTAAACTGTTAGGCCTCTGTACACCATTAAAAAAGTTTATTAATAAGCAATAAGATACACTTCATTGTCTACTAAGTAATACAAACTCAGACGAAATCTGCAAAGGTGACTTTTACATTGACTGGTCCACTGTCAGCCATTCTAGCTCAACACTACTTCTTCAGTGCCCTGTCCAGATTTTAACACTCCTACTAGACTAGCCAAGACCATTACACACACTAACATACTAGTCTAATTTCTAATCTCTAATGCAGAATAAATATATGCCATGGGTATCCTATCCAGTTCTGTTAGCAACCATCTATTGTCCTTTATTGCATAGAATTAAGTAAAACCATACAGACTCCATAGGCAGGTCTCAGTATGCAGACTTTAAAAAAAATATAACATAGTTTAATAAAACAGTAGAGAAAGTTAATTGGTTGTCCATAGATATCTTACCAACATGAATGAAGTAAGAGACGATTTCAACACACCTGTTACAGGTATAACAGCCTAGAACCTGCTAAAACTATCCAGTTAAAGAATGCATCCCAACTCTGGATGGCATCTAACTTAAAATCTCTTATGTTAGAAAGAGATAACTTATAGGTACAATTTGCAAAAGCTAATTCCAATTCTTATTTAAGTATCTATAAATGCTTAAGAAACAAATGCAAAGCCATCAAAATATGTAAAAAGTTACTTTGAACAAGCAAATCCATCTAAATTCTTAGCTTCGTCAGCTGATAAACTTCTAAAACCATAATGCAAAACCACTCCATCATTGACCCTTAACTCCACTGACCAAGAAATGATGACCTTTTATACAACTACTGTGAAACAACAGTACCAAACAAATCCACCCCACCTCCACATTTTTTTATTCATATGTTAACCAAGAAAGCCAACAGGACACAAGTGTCCCTTTTCAGGGGCATCTCAGGAGCAGTGTGGACAGGTGACTTACTCAGTCTCACACATACGGCAAACTAAGGTTGAAGGAATCAAATGCTTACCCTTGGCAACAGGAAGCAGCTTGTTAACAGACTGGCCTTAATTGTCTGTGCTAATTGAAAGCCATTCATCACAATATCAACATTTCATCTGCAACAACAATCTTATACAGTATGTTGCAATCACACTGAAGGAACAGATGTTCTCACCTTTTAAAAGTATTATCACACTAGGCAATTTGTATAGAGCCAGACAATTACTTTACACCCATAGATAAAGCTAAATTAATCACCAGCTTTTATCAATTGCAGACTTTTCTAAGGCTGTATTATCTCTACTGGGATTTCAGAAACACTATTAAAAAAGTCAAACAGACAAATCATAAGACGGACAAGTTCATGCTGGGGTGCCTCAAACTCACTCACCTGTACATCTTCCTGCAAAATCGGTCACGGTCAGCTTTCAGAGACAAGTTGCACTACTTTCAATTGGCCAGTGTCTACGAATTCTTGCATCCCTCTGCAAACACCCTTTATCTCAACTATTAGAACGTTATCAATCGCAATGCAACATCTGATCAACACAAAACACACTCCTAAAAAAACAGAACAAATAATTCCTATGGCACTGCACTTTTCAAAACCTACATAGGCCAAATTTGGAACAAACTTTTATGTTTGCTAATGGCCTTGAAGGAATTTTGTTGTTTCAAAAAGATATCCTACATAGATCATGCTACTTGCAAATGTTTTAAAATATGATGTGAAGAGCTTCATCTTTTCTATTATTTCTATGTTTAATACAATATAATTCAAATAAAAGTTTAAATAAAGCTAAATTCTCCCACTTTGTAATATCAATACACAGATAGATAGACCCATGCTTGCGTATGCACGCAGACACACACACACACACACACACACACACACACACACACACACACACACACACTGTAGTACCTGGTGTTAATGTATTTACTTATGCTCATTATACCTACTAACACGTTATTCCTATTAATTTGTATTCATACATTCCAACAAAATTGACTGCTCATTAAAATAATTACCTCTTCATTAAAAATCAAATATCATCATTAATTATGACTCAGACCCTAACAGCTTTGCAATATACTCTGCCATTAATAGTGACTAATTAGCTGCCAAACTTCCCTTCACCTATTGAGTTTGACAAGCTGGCTCAAACACAGTAAGATGGAATAATCAGTAAGTACGCACTTGTATTTTTTCTATTCTAGACACTATGAACCACTCTTATGTATTTTCCTTGGTGCTCTAAAGTAATATTCTATATAGATAGTAGCAAGTAATTGTATATAACATTTTAGTTGACTGTGAGATTTGTGTTATATTGTTATGAAATTTGTGTGTGTGATACTGCATTTATACTAGGAGTGTAGCCAGACACACTCTTTGTACTCTACTGAGAATAACTTTTTTTCTGAGCATCATATCACCATGGCTTTTTTCAAGTCATATTATGTCTGTAGCTGCCTACATGATTGCCTTTACCAACAAATTTAATACTGCTAATCTAAAAACAACATTTTTAATAGTTTTAGGGGAAACAGCTGAAAAAATTCCTTACATTTATTAAGTACATAGGGGCAGAATTTTGACAGATATGTTCATTATTAAGTGTCAAGTGTGTGTGTGTGTGTGTGTGTGTGTGTGTGTGTGTGTGTGTGTGTGTGTGTGTGTGTGTGTGTGCGTGCGTGTATGCGCATGTGTGTGTGTGTATGTGTGTGTGTGTGTGTGTGTGTGTGTGTGTGTGCGTGTGTTTTGGGGGAGTGGCACTAAGAGCTTGTGGGTACAAAATAGAATTTGTTTCACCCCTGATTTATACCATATTGTTTTCACTTGACATGGATAAACATTTACTATTTGCTTTTTACACTTTATTTATTTATTACATTTGTTAACCAGGAAAAATCTGACTGGGCCAGGAGCCCATTTTCAGTGGACCCCCGGGGAGAAAAGCTCCAGATAAAAACAGTAAATACTAGTTAGTACAATTTTAGCATATGGAATATTATACATAGGACAATTATAAAAACATACAGAACTCTATAACCAGCTTAGGAACAGAAACATTAACGATGAATGTACAGCGCCAAGATAGCAAATAAATCAAATTGTATGTAACTTCAGGAATATAAGTAGAAATAGTCATGAAATATGTACAGTCAGTGGAAAAATTGTGTCAACAGTGGTGCCAAACAGCCTTAATATAGGTAGAGGTAAGAGAACCAAAAGGGAGTCAAAATAATCCCAGAGAGGTGGTGCTAAAGGAGATGTTGAGTGTAGAAGAGCTGAAAGAGGTGAGACAGGCTGAGTGGAGTTAGCCAGGAGTACGAGAGGAGCAGAGCCAGTGATTAGTAAGGTATTCATGAAGCAGATGTTTGAACTCAAGAGGCTGTGGATTTTTGGTGATGGTTTCAGGGAGGGTGTTCCAGAGCTTAGTAATTTTATTGGAACAGAGACAGCCTCCATAACAGTTGTGGGAGTAGGTGACCTTTAGCATAAGTTGCAATTCAAGCCAGTTTAAATGGGAGAGGGCGGTACAGTGGTATGACCTGTTTGGGGCATTAGTGGCAAACCTGGCAATCTTGTTGTAGCAAGTTTCTAGGTTGGTTATGTCAGACTTATGAAGGTTAGTGAGAATATGAGATCGTAAGGAGGGAGGAAAGCAGGAGAGTTTGGGCAGTGACGAGTCTGGCGTTTTGGGTGAGATATGGTCTGGCTTGATATAAGGTGCCAAGCTTGATATGTACTTTTTTGATTGTCTGAGAGACATGTTTTTCAAAAGTTAGATTCTCATCAATGGTGACCCCTAGGAGTTTCATATGAGTAGTGGGTTCAATTTTGGTACCATTTGAGGCAAGGATAGACAAGGAGGCTTGACAGGGTTTTTTTTATCTTTGAATATTATTAGTTTGGTTTTCTTAGGGTTTAGGATTAGTTGATGCTGAGACAGGTATTGTTCTATATTTTGGAAAGATGATTGCATTTTTGATTGGAGTTATAGGGGAGAGGGGGCAGAGCATATAAGGGTGGCATTGTCAGCATATTGGACAGTGGTGGCAAGATTGGTAGCTGTGTTGAGGTAATTTGTGAATAAGATAAAGAGGAGAGGACCAAGTATAGAGCCTTGGGGCATGCCAACAGAGATGGGGCATAGAGGGGAAAGAGTGTTTTCCAATATAGTGGCTTGTTGATGATTGGAAAGATAGCTGAGAAACCAGGACAGAGAAGATGGGCTGAGGCTATAGCTTGAGAGTTTGTTTAGAAGTAGTTAGTGGGAAATGGTGTCAAAGGCTTTTGACATGTCAAGAAAGATAGAGGAGACAGCTTGGCCTTCATTTAGGACATGTTGAATGGTGTTGGTAAAATAGATTAGTGCAGTTGAAGTACTATGTTTAGGTCTGAAGCCATGTTGTGAAGTGGATAATAGATTGTTATTAAGGACGTGATTAAGGAGTTGTTTGTGGATGTACTTTTCCAAGACTTTAGCTAGTGGGGAGGGTATGTTTATGGGGCGAAAATTGGTTAAATCTTTGGAAGGACCACATTTGTAGAGCAGGATGATATGGGATATTTTCCAGAGAAGTGGGACTTGAGCTATTCTATTCAGGCTTCAAATGAAATTGAGTCAAGACCCAATTGTACATGTCATTAAACAAAAACAAATAAAAATATATTAAAGTAATACATAAATAAGTAAAGTGCGTGTGTGTGTGTGTGTGTGTGTGTGTGTGTGTGTGTGTGTGTGTGTTTTTGTGTAAGAGGCAGACAGAGGCAGATAGAAACAAAATGGACTGTCATTACTGCTTTATGACAATTTTCAGGAAACAGTAACCATAGATCTAGCATGGATGTACAACACAGTTGCCATTGTGCAATTTACCATGCTAAACATTGTTATGCAACAGAAAACCATGAATGACTGAGCTCCTCTGGCCTAGAGAGATAATGGCATGACTAGGATTCAGTTGATCATTTTTCAATTAGTAGATCAGGTACCTGCTGGAGTTGGTGGGGTGACAATAGAAAATAAGAAACTTCTGTTTCTTTAAGGAGTGGGGCAGGGGTATTCTGGAGACATGTGGTTGAAAGCACAGCTCTGGTGGTGATACCGGAGCACCACAATTGGTTTGGTTTACACTATGGGGCCAACTGCATGACAGACATGTCCACATGTAGGTGACAACAGTGCCACTGCAAGTCATGCCATATCATGCCGGCATATCACAGTGAGGCAATCCTAATTAGAAAAAAACCCTAGCATGAGACAATGAGACAGCATATGTAATGTCCCAGGCATGCCCAGCTCATCTTCACATCCCACAGTCAATACCCACTTCCTTTCTTGCCCAGACAAGATGGCCCCAACCAGGGGGTTTATCATTAGGGTTATGCCACTGTCCACTTCCACTATGCACCTCATGAGGTGGCCTCATTGAGGGGTTGTACTAGGAGTGGAGATTAGAGAGACAGAGGGGGCAGCTGATGACCAATCTGGGAGTGTTAGGGGATCACAAAAAGGAAATAGAAAACCATAAATGACCCACTACTGTCACAAAAAAAATAAATTATAGCAGGATTGGCAGGAACAGTACTATGTTACGCTCTACTAGAGAAAGTTAGCTGTTCATATATCCAAAATGTTCTATCAAGTTCTAGAGCAGTATTCTTGTTCAGGTTATATAACACATGAAGGGCATGAAGGAACAGTGAAGATGATGTTTCTTATACAAAGCTTACATGGTGGACTGAACGCTAGACAAACAAATGAAGACTTAGTCAAAAGAGCAAAATTTGCAAATGATGTGAAATGGCCAATACACAACACTACAAGTACCTTTGCATCCCAGGAATGGGTACCTGCACTGCAGCAATATATTTATGTTAACCTTACAGGGCATTTTAGGGACTTGTTCCATTTGTCAGTGGATACACACACAGTTATGTTTTTGCAATCAGTTATGATTAAAAAAAAGAGCAATATCATTGCTATGAAAATGGTTGCAAGAAATGGGTTGCCTAAAGAAATTGTAGGAAATATATACAGCTCAAGGGGGAGAAATTTACGTCATTTGTGAAGTAAAATGTTTTTTAGTTTGTTTTCAGTTCACATTCCTTCCACAAGGGAGGTGGATGCACATTTTGTGAAAAGACTGAAAATCTGTTAAGAAATGCACCCATACAACATATCAAAAGATAGTTAACGTTTTTCTCTCTGCCATGGTTAAGTACATGCAACTATCAATACTACTTTTGTAGGGGTCCATATTACTTCCTCGAAAGTTTAATACAGCAAATGGCATGTACAGCAAAAATGCCGTTCAGCAAAGTGTTAACAGTGACATGGCAATACAGTGAAGATTGGAAATGTGCCCTTTCCTCACTGTAGTGCGATCTCAGAGTTGGTATATATAATTAGCGGAGGGGGTGCAGCCCTCTACAATAGCAAATTCACTGAACGGCATTTTCGCTGTACATGCCGTTCGCTGAATTCAGCTTTCAAGGAGATAATTATCCTTAAACAGAAAGTTGTTTTCTAGACGGTACTGAGAAAAATACATTGTATTTAGAGTAAACATATATGCAGAGATAGAGAAAACTTGTTATCATTATGAAAATTATAGACAAATGTGAAGTTTTACTGTAGGTAAGAAAGTACTGACCTGAGACTATAACAATTATAAACTGCTAATGGGATAACTCATTTCAATGGATTGTACCCTAATGGTTCACTGCCAACCTAATATGTTAATATGTTGCACCTACAAAATACAAGCAAACCAAATAGTAACTTTAAAGCAAGTGGATGGCTTGTTGCCTGTAGCTAGAAAAAAGAACAGAGAAAAAAAACAAAAGCTGCATAAAAAGATAGAATGGATATAATGACCCCCACCTAGTGAATGCAGTCCATATGCCCCAAAATATATATATTACCAAAGAGGCAATACTAAGAAGATGAATTTTTCCTCCAGCCACTAACAATTTGAATTTAAATTAGCTTTAGTTCAGTTTTATTTTCTTAACCTTTGAAGAAGCAGATTAAATCAGAACTCTAAGCCTATTTTTCGTACAATTTCTTGCAGTAGCTTGGGTGTAAATTGCAGGCTTTATAATTAACTGAGAAGAAGGGAAGGAGCATGGTATAATTTTAAAAAGGAAGAAATGTAAAGTTCATTTTCATTCTGATGAAAGACTTGTTAATGATATTTTCCAGCTAATAACCAATGAATACATTTGATGCAATATTTGTTTCAATTTTATGCTTTGCTTGGCTAGGTTAAGGACAGAAAAGTAGACCTTATACCCTTATTTTTTTATTATTTCTTACAGTAGCTTGGTTGTAAAATGTTGGTCAGACAATTATCTGAAAAACAGAGGACACAAGTATAGTGAACTTTAAATTACATTTATTCACACCTGCAACACTGATTACACTGTTTACTGATTCACACCCACAGCACTGATTACTCTGTTTATTGATTCATGCTCACATCACTGATTATACTATTTATTGATTGACACCCACAGCACTAATTACATTGTTTAATGATTCACATCTGTAGTCCTAGTGGGTCTACATTACTTCCTTGAAAAACATCTCCCTCGAATCCTTATTCATCGAAATGACAACATGGAATGCTGTATTCAGTGAATGATCACTACATCAAAGTTTTTCCCTGGGAAAGTAACTAGGTGGCCAGCATCATAAATTAGCCCTTTTCCCATGGTAGTGCGGTCTTGGAGATGGTATATATAACTAGGGTGGTGTGGGGGGGCACAGTCCCCCACACTGGGGATGTGAGGTGCATTGCCCCCCACCTTCATGAGTGCAAAATTATGTAGTTCATATTATGGTTGCTTTGGTGGCCAAGTAGTTTGTTTCCCTAGGAAAGAAGTTCAATGATTGCAAAGTTTGCTGAACGACTGTTCAATGGGTAGTAATCGATGATCAGATATTCAATGGAGACATCTTTTGAGGAAATAATATAAACCCATCATAGCTTTATGCGTTACCTTATACAATAAAAGTCCAGACTTTTTGAAAAACAGACAACACATGGTGCTATTGCTTCAGTGCAGCTTGATTGTGGTATTAAATTCATACTATGATTAAGCAGTTTATTTCTTTATTTAAGTTTGTCATCCAGGTTAAAGAAGTGGTACAAAACCATTTTCAGCCTATATCCAGGCCATATAGGAAGACAACTGCATGAAAAAAATCATAAGAAACACACAAAACTAGCAAACAATAGTTTATGTTACAATATATACAAGATTTTTACAAGAAAAATTTTCCACAGATGTGTTAGCTAAAGGAAGGTTTTGTATGCTGTACAGAGCAGAAATGTCTCTTAACCCATGTTTTCAAAACAAAAAAAATATTTACTGTCCTTAAACAAGTACTCCTTTAATTTCGCCTTAAATAGGAGGAGATCCTGAAAAATAGCAACATCAGAGAGAATTTTATTCCAGGATGCAGGACCCATCTTGAAGTATGACTTCTCATAGGTAGCTATTGTAAATTTAGACTTAAAAGAGTTTACTATCCAGCTCATTGCATAGGGTACAAGAGGCCTCTTAGAATATTAACCTACAGACAAGTGGACGGCACTACTTTTCACTAGGGACTTTATAAATAAAAGTATTTGGTGAGTAGGATGACCTAGTTGAAACTGGATGTCATGTGGCTTTAGAAATTGTATTGCAGTGATGCTCGCTACAGCTGGATAGAGAGATGAATCACAGTACCTTGTTTTTCATGATTTGAAGTGAAGAGATATTTTGATTAGGAACAGGAGCTATAATAGGAAGACAACATTCAATTATTTGTATTAAAAGATTAATGACAATATCTTGGTGAGTTCCTGGAGTAATAAGACTGAAGAATTTGTGTGCCACCTAAAGCATCACCAAATAAAATACCAAGATATTTCTGAAGTTTTGTGAACAGCGCACACCTTTAATTAACAATTAAATAACTCACCACATCTTAATCCTGAAAGGCTCTCCTCCTTAGAAAATTCTTGAAATTTTCCATCCCATTTAACCCTGGTTCATTACAGGCATTCAGTTTCATCTGACATACAAATTCATTTCAGTCCAACAATTCTTCTAACATATTTTTTCAGATATGAAATGAACCACTTCTAACAGAACCAATTTGAATGTAGCATTCTTTAAAAATGGACAATGCTTAAATAAAAAAAACAGTATCATCCTTACTCTTAATTGTATGTATTTGCTCATAAATCATTGATACAATTTTCTCATTGTTCTACCTATTGTAAAATATTGTAAAATAATGAACAATTCATACTGCAGATAACATTGGATTTTTCACAGTACATGTATATATTGCTGGAATAAAATAACACTTGCTTCAAAGATTTATTAACTGAAGATGTTCCTGTCGACAAGTACCGGTACTAGCTACATGACTCATATTTTCATTTACCCATTATGTTTTTTTCACAATCATTCTACCTTCCTAAATATTCTTCATAGTTCTTTCCCTTATTGTAATGAACATTTGGTTCAACCCCTAAAACCTCAGCTGTGTTTTTTTTTTAATTTTAGACATAAACACAGAATGTGTTATCTTCATAGCCGTAACTTTCTCAAATGGACCTGAATCCCTATTCATAGGTGAATACTAGGCTGTCAGTCTGCAGGCTATTCCAGGCCTAACCAATAAGTAAAGGTCAGACTCAAACCAGAGGTCAGACTACTCACACTTGCCATTTGTCATATTCTTTTTAATCCAGGGTGGTTGCATTCGAGTATAATCCTGATAACTACTCCTAGCCACTGATTTGTTGGCCTCTTTAGTGCTTAATTTCCCATTTTCATTTTTCAGCCTCCGCAAAATTTGAATCTACACAAAATCATAATTCACCTCAAATTTTAAACTTTAAATTGATTCAGGTACTCCATATAGGCATGAACATTCAATAAAGGACCCTTCCAAACCATAAAAAATAACATCAATAAAATGTTTATATATTTTAATAATTCCCAAAACTTGTACATATTACCTCACTTTCTGGAAGACAAGCAGATTTGTTGAAATGAGGGCCATTACTGACCCCATCACAATACCCTTATTCTCTTAAAAACATCTCCCTTCAAAAATAATGAAATTATTAGATAAAATTACATCTAAAATCTCGATAATCATTCTTACTTCTGATGTATGAAAATCAGTTTTCCTATGTAAAATCAGTGTGATCATCTGTAAATTTAAATGTCTAGGGATCGCTGAATAAGGATATTTTATCTATCTCATCAAGTACGTCATCTTTTGACTTAAATGTAAATTCAAATGAGTCTTTAATGTAGGTCAAGCTTAACTGAGCTGCTACATTATTTGTTTCTCCACAAAAATGGCCACCACTCTTGTTTTGGCTCCATTACTTGCATTCACAAATGTCAAGGCCTTCATCTATCAAACCTTCAAATAATCATTCTATGATGTACGAATCACTATGCCTAAAAGCTCTTTTTAATTCAGTTAAACTAACTTTCTCATAATCATGTACAGAATTTGAATTCAGTAGCACTAAGAGATACTCAAGGTTAGGGTGTTTTAAAAAATAAACATTTTTAAAATAATAATAAGTATAAGAATCTGTAAGTCCCATTATTGTCACATTTTTTATTATATTTAATCACTGTGAATATATAGGAAATTAGAGTTGGTAGAAAAATGGCTTTAATTAAATTAAGCACTTATAGTCCCCCATCACGGCTTGAGCTTTTGGCTTATTTAAGCATCTGTGAAAAGGAAACTAGGGTGTTGATGGGGAAAAATATCCTATAAAATAAATATTTTACTGTGGGAGGGAAGCATTAAAAAGTTGCCCAGTAATGCAGACATTTCTTTTGAGGTAATTTTTGAACGACTGCATGGCTGTATTTGACAAAATATAGTATGATAATTTAGAAATGAGATGGCCATAATTTACAAATTCAAATGCTTTCTATACAAGTCATGAAAGATTGCACCAATTAGAAGTCATCTTTCCATGTTATCATGAAAGATAATGTTTGCCTGCCTGGAATTGAGTAGTACTAGATAAAATGGGCATTTCATCTCAGGTACTATTAATATTGGTAGCACAATGGTCTTTCTTAGGCCATCTACTCTTCTTGCAATATATTAATAACCTCTTAACATCACTCTGTGTGCAATTTACATGTGAAAAAATGATTCTGACTGAACAAATTGCTTCTTCAATTGTTTAGTTTACAAGAGTTTTCTCTCATTTAAATGTCCTTTCATGCTGTAGCCCAAGTAACTCCTGTCCACCCTGTCAGCAGACAGGAATTTGACACCTCAGTAACTGACTGCTGGCAGGTGTTAATGAGTTAAAAAGGAAGAAGCAATTAAAGTCGAAAGCAGACCTATGACTGTTTTCTCATTACTCTCTCTCATCCTCTCACTGCCTTTATTTGTTTTAATTGTTGTTTTATTAATCTTGGTGGGACTAGAAATAATAACCCATTTGTACAAATTGACCTCAACTAAATTCTCATCCCTGCCTTGTCATACCTCACAGCTGTTTATTCTGAGATCTGCAGCATGGGCTGTTTTTTTATTTATTTTCTTACTGGAGTGATACGTATTATTTTCAAGTTAGAGTTTATTTTTTTTCAAATAAATTTCTATTTTCCAAATAATACAGTGTTTAACAATAAAATCATCAATAAACAAGTATTATAAACCTCATACACTATGTACAATTGACCTGAGCAAAGGAGGAAAAAAAATAATAAAATATATGAAATTAGTAACAAAAAATTATAATATTCAATTAATAAAATATAAAGTTACACATTAATTATTTAGGGTTCATTTTTAATGTCTCAATAAGAGTTAACATTTTTCCCAATGAATGTTTGTCCATGTTTTAGGTGAAATTCTCGATTCCTTCAGCTTGATTTCTAATATCACTGTTTCTTCCATCAATCTCAAAAATTCTTCCAGAGTAGGTTCTTGTGAAGACTCCCAAGTAGGTTCTTGTGAAGACTTCCACTTTCTAGTTATACATTTCCTTGCCACAGCTAGTATGGACCAAAGTAGGTATAGATCTTTTTTATTCATTCCAATAGTATCATTAACATTTAAGAAGACTAAAGATTTGGTTAAAATAAAGGTATCTGTGAATATAGCTTGGAGAAAAATAGTAATTTCTTCCCAGAATTTTTTATAGTAATACAATCGAAAATATATGAGACCAATCAGCTTTACAGTTTAAAGAACATCTCCAACAAATGGATTTATCAAATGAATTGAATTTGGCTAGTTTATCATGTGTAATAAATGTCCTGTGAATGTATTTCCAAGTAAATATTTTCCATACTCGTAAATTAAATGTTAACAGAACATAAAATATTTGTTTTACTCTCAATTGATAGATTAGTGTGACATCATTTTGCTATGAAATTCCAATATCTTGCATTCGGGTTAGTTGTATATGTTATCAACATTTTGTATAATTTTGAAATTAGATTTGTCCAATTATAATTGTCGTAAATAATTTCAGATATTAAACTTATCAAATTTGGACTAGTTTTATAAGGAAAATTAATAATTTTACTATTAAGATCCTTAACGTGATAATATGCTTTGTAGTATCAACCAATCTGCTGATGGGATGTCATATTTATTCTGAATTTGTTGAATGTCTAATACTACTTGATTCTCTATACAATGATGCCAATAAGTGAAGTTTTTCCCCTCCCATCTAGTTAAGATAACATTATGAATTTTATTGAAGAAATTCTTTGTAGAGCTAAAGGGTATTATCAAGTCTAGCCAAACCTTAATATCCATGTTAGTATATGTAAATCTTATGAATAAATTATAATTATTATTTATATAATTTAAGTTTGTTGGCTTTGTTATATTATATTGAATATTAACAGTCGATATGTGCCACGTCCTATTATTTTATTCACTTAATATACAATTTTTAATTATTTTATTTTCATTTAGAAAAATAATAGTGCACAATGTTTCCCATGTTGAAGAATAATTAGGATCTATCCAATTAATGATAGTTCTTAATATGGAAGCTTTTATGTATGATTCTAGATATGGAAGTTTAATTCCACCTATTTCTTAAGATCTAATATCATGTATGCAGGCTATTCTATTTCATTTTGGATACCAAAGAAAGTTTAATAGAATTTTATTTCTTTCTTTCAAGATTTTCTTGTTAGGTACTATAGGAATAGCTTGTGCAATGCAATTAATTTTTGGAAGTATTATCATTTTTATTATTTGTAATCTGTCTTTAAATCTCAAGAACATTGTATTCCAGCTTACTATTAACATTTTTATTTTATTAATTATGTTGCTATAATTTGTGGCTAACGTAGATTCCAAATTATCACATTGTGTTATTCCTAAATATTTTATTATAGGAACTTGTTTTCCTATCACACAATTTGTAGTTAAGGTACATTCTCTCTTTTTATTCAAATGTATATAATTAGATTTTCCCTTGTTAAATCTAAGGCCAGAAATATGATAAAACCTTTCCACTATTTCATCTATTTTTTGTACTGATTTCTCCGAGACAGATAACGTGAGAAAAATATCATCAGCAAATAACATAATTTTTTAATTGAGTTGACCATATACATCTATGCCTGATATATTATAGTTGTGGTGTACTAGTGAGGCAAATAATTCAGTTCCTAAGGCAAACAGGATGGGAGACATCAGACATTGCTGCTTTGTTCCTTTGGTTAGTTCAATAGCCTTCAAGGTAAATGGCCCAAGTTTTACATAAGCCAAAATGTTTTTATAAATATTCTTTATTAGCGTAATAAAATTAGTAGGAAATGTAAACAATTCTAAAGCCTTAAAAAGAAAATCCCAGCTTAATGAATCAAAGGCTTTTTTATATCCAAAGCTACTATTAGAGTTTCTTGGTTGTTTCTGTTTAGAAATCTATGAGTGTTAGAATTATTTGTATATTGTCATGTGTGTGTCTTTTATAAACGAATCCTGTTTGATCCTCATTTATTATGTGTGTCAATGATTTTTTAATTCTACTAACTAATATTGACATGAAGGTTTTATAATCATTAAGTAAAGATATTAGCTTATAAGATTTACACTGTAAAGGGTCTTTGTTTTCTTTTATAATGGGTGTAATTAAGGAGCATCTCCATGAAATTGGAGTTGTGTTTTGTGCTAAAATTTCATTTAAGTTTTGTGAAACAATGATATTACTGAAGATGGAAATATCTTATACAATTCATTAATTATTCCATCAATTCCCAGTGTTTTATTACTTTTACTTTCCTTGATTTTTTTGAGTAATTTCTTTTAGAGATATTTGTTTTTGAATGTCTAACTTTAACTTTTCTGGTATCGCCTTTACCTTTACTAATTTCAGATCTAAATTTGATACATTAGTTATATGTGAAGTACCATTATAATGGTCAGAGAAATAATGTTTAAATGCATCTAGTATATCATTTATATCTGAAACAGTTTTGTTTTTTTCCTTCCTTCATGTATAATACTTGTAATATTATTTTCAATCAACTGTTTTAATCTTATTGCTAAATTATGCATATGTTTGGGTGATACTGCATAGGAACTAAGTTTTAACCTTTCTATAGCTATATTAACTTTGTGAGTTAGGATTTCATTATATCTTTTGTTTAAGTCTTCAAATGCTTTTTTATGATTATTTTGTGTGTAAGTAGATGAATTAATAGTGAGATCTGTAATTTGTTTTTGGATGTTACATAATTCTGATTCCCACTCTTTTAACTTATTTTTATACCATGAAATAATTTTTCTATTTAGATAGGCTTTCAAGGTATCCCAAAGATTAATTACATTTATTTCAGTAGTGTAGTTTATATCTAAAAAGAATTGTACTTCTCAATCTAACCAAGGTTTAAATCGTTTTAATTTTGTAATGTAAGCTGGAATTCTTGACATAAAAATGAATTTCTTATAATTTGTATGTATTCTGAAAATTAATGAATTATGGTCTGAAAAAGGACATGGGATTATGTAAAATTTTATTATTTTTGAAGTTAGCTCTTGAGATATGAAGATTTTATCGATTCTTGTATGTGTCCCAAATCTGTGGTCTTGGTGTGAAAATAATAATGAATTGTTCTCCTTATAACTGAATGCATCAATTAGATTTAAACTTTCTTCCCATTTCTTAAGTAGCTTCCCTATAGAATTTATAAGTACATGTCTTTTGCTTGTGGTCTCTGATGTATCCAATATACAATTAAAGTCACCTCCCAAAATCACATTTTCTTTATATACTCTAGTTATTAGATCCATGTGTTTTCTTATTGTCCCAACCCCAATACCTGGAAACCAATATATATTTACTAATGTCCAGAGTCTATTGTTATATTTTACTATAACTATGGCTAGGAGTCCCTCTTTCTTCATATTTGTAAATGATTTGAGGCATAGTGACATTTTTTTCCATAAAATTAAAGTTCCCCTAGTCTTTTTCTTATATGAAGAGTGAGATAAGATCATATATTCATTAGGATTCCAGCTAAAGGTATCATTTGTTTTGAAGTGAGTCTCTTGAAGAAATACTACTTGTACTTTATTTAATTTCATATATCTTAATAAATTAGATCATTTCCTTGGATTGTTTAAACCATTAGTGTTTAAGGATAAAATAGTCAAGTCCATTCTCAGTATTTAACTTTATATCATATTTGTTTTGTATTATATTTTGTAATACCATACCAAATGTAAAATGTGTAACTACTGTGTTAATTGTCATTTCAGTCAATATTTTAATTTTGGTCAAATAACTTAAAATAGAATTTAGTTCAGGCCAATAAAAAAAAAAAAAGAAAAAAGAAAAATGCCAAAATTACTTGTATAACAACAAGTATATAAATATTTTTGTAAACCATCTAATGTACATGAAGTGAAATCCACTTCCAACCTGCTAGATGAGAATAAATCTAACAGATTGCCTACTATAACTTCCCTCATGAAAAAAGAAAGAAAAAAAAACTAACCCCTTTTGAGTTCCAGTACATCTGTTCTCTTATCTTGGAGATTTAATAATATTAGTTATTATTTTCCCTATATAACTATTAATGGTACTTATGTATTATCACAACCACAGCTTTTCTACAGTGACAGCATTCTTGGCAAAATTCCATTCTTAACTGAAACATCATGCTGCTGAGAATGCTGTCAATGCTGACAATTTTGTGGTTGCGATATGGAGCAGCAATCAATTATACCCTAACTCTCCTGAAGGCAATGGATAAATGATGGCCTAAGTTTCTGATAAGGGCTGACAAGACATTTACTGTTCAGAATGTCTGGTTGCATTACAGTGCACTAAAATAGTCTGGTTAAATGGCACCTGTGTACTTCAAATCATGTCGCTTTGCAATAAACACTTTTTCTACAACCGTCAACATGATTTAATCCTTAGACAACCTCAAAGGTGGGTGTGCAAGTTTGCGCAAAACATATGATATAACAAATGCTTATTATCGCTAAAATTGTCCAGGGCAGGTAAACTCTTTATTCACAATATGCTCCTTGTTTAAAAATATAATGGAGGTTCCTTTTTGAAATAGTTGTTTAAAGAAGTTTGCACATACTCCCCACAACCCTTGTTCCTCAGAAGCACACAAAACATTACTTTGTCGAGAACAGTCCTTCCACAATCAACTACCACTGGCTGGTGCCACATAAAACTACAGCTGTGATTTTCATTGACAGCTGGACCTGAGACCAGTTTCACAAAGATTAATGAAATCACACTATGTCAAGCCTGTATAACCTAGGCCCTGTTACAACAGCAGGTCGTGGCTCCAGCCAACCACTTGGCGATCACTGCAACATACTTAACAATTGCATCTTCTCAATTTATACACACAAAAAAAAAAAATCGGTACTTACGTATTATCACAAACACAGCTTTTCTGCACTGACAGCATTCTCGGCAACATTCCATTCTAATGTGAAACATCATGCTGCCGAGAATGCTGTCAAGGCAGAAAAGCTGTGGTTGCGATAATACGTAAGTACCCTATTAATAATGAAGTAACAATGTATGGAAAGGAGTAGTGATTTGGTAATACAATTTAATTTTAGATTAGATTAGACTTCTTTTTCAGAATATAATCATCCTATCATGCACTACTTAAACATTCATAAAGTAAAATATCTTTTATAACAGAATAAATGTTGTTTAACATTAGTTCTCTTTAGCCTGAGTAGTATATATACATATTAATAGTCTCCAATATTCTGATATGACCAATATACTAATGATTATGTCAGATAAACACTCTCCTACATATTAAAAATATATTATAACTGAGTGAAGTAGATTTAGACGGACAAGTCTACTCAGAACACTTGAATCATACTACAAAAACTATGTAGTCCATAGAATGAACCCTTAGAGTTGTGTTCACTAGAGATGATAATTTAAATATGTTTGAGTGAACAATACATGTCATAAATCTCTATGTATCACTCACATGCTTTCAATTAGAGACAAATGAAAGCATAGCCAGATTCAGTTTATTGTATGTCCATCCATGAATGTAGCTGTGACAAATTAAAAGAAAAAATTAAGGAAGACAACATAAGACCATAGTGATCACTCACTGATGATGAAACAGAAGCAATTTGCGCTGATAAGTGGCCATGTGGGTGAGCAATTTGTAAACTTCTTAATACTAATGCATAGTTATAATATCAATTCATATTATGAGAATATCATCACAGAATATTGAACAAAATGCTAGTCAAGACAGAGCATTACTGAAGCTGTTCTGCACAGCCACAGTTCCTTAGAACCTTTATAATAGAGTGTTTTTCAAAGACTGTGTCATGCAGCAAGATACAAGAGTAGGCAGTCTCCCTTCTTTGTTATTAAATTGTTAAAAGTAAAGACACTCTAAAAAAATACAAAACCTATTAAGCTGAATGGTGCCTTAAGAAATCTTTCTATCTCATATCTATTTAATTAGTGTTCTACTTGAATTTCTCATCAAGAATTACAGTTTACACATCTGTCTTATTTTACTACTTGAAGCAGTAGCAAAAGCAGACCATGAAGACATTTTCTCATGGGCCCTTTACTTTAAAGAAAGAAAGATGAAATTCCAAGGTGAGCTCATTTTACCAACCATCTCACTAAGAAACTGATAACCTTATTATTTAAACAGTTGTCAATATTCAGTAAAAATATCAGCTGCATAATAATCAGCTATACAACTAATGTCTGAAGGATTAAAGGTAGTTTATGTTATAAATCCCTGCCTTAACCAGATGTGTAGCATACAGAATATCATTTAGGATTTGAGTTTCTTAGGAACCTATGTCTGTAAATGTGTAATTCAAACAATTCCTGATAGAATGAATGACATCTAAACAACTTTACTATGCTAATTTATGTGCAATTTTACTATAGGTTTCCCAGTACTTCCCTGTCATCAAGGCAACTCCCACAATACATCAACAGGCACTCGCAAGACTGTCTGAGATGCCAATTTTATGGCTTAAAGTTCTGCTGGGAATAAATCAACTGTTCATCACAGAAAATAAGTACACATGCCCACACAATTTAGTTGTGCAGTTAAACAACTACTTGCATGTTGGTGTAAGAATTTTGGCAAATTACCAGCATCTTTGCCACTTTACTGAAAGTTGAACCCCACTTACCAAAGATTAGAAAGCACTAAAGGGTGAGGAGAGTAATCAGTAATTTACTCTCTACTGTATTAACTATTTATTGGGTTACTACTTAATCAATTCAATTGATCATGTCTAAGCAGTGTGAGCAGAGGAAAATAACAACACTGCAAAGTACAGGATTTACTATGTTATCTAATAAAGCAATGTGCACATTATATTCAAATAAGCAGGAGTTATAAGTACAAGGTAACAAGTCCCTTTGTGGCTTCTGAAATTAGATGATTTCTGTTACCAGGTTAATGAAGTATTCAGTATAATATGTCTAACACCTGTATTAATTTTACTTATGATGTGCACAGAAGTATGTCACAACTGCAGCTGATGTGTGGATCTCACACACATATTTTCCTATTTACACTTGCAACACTGTAACAGATGCTTACAAAACTATCAGACATGTCATTTTACTGGATCACCATAGCATAGTGCATCTTATAGTCTAGGTAGGAATAATTCAGAAGTAAGAAAGGACTGTGTTTACTTCAAGTGTAACAATGTAGTCTGTAATGCTTCTATTACTTTTTCCACTGGATGTTATTCAATGTTACTGTAAATTCTTCTTTTTTGTGTTACCTACATGAAAAACAGCTACTCTGTCACTGATTTCACATCTATTCTTTTTATTTATTTAAAAGAAGTCAGGGTTTGTAGATTTTAATAATCCAAAGACCATGTTGAATGAGCTTAAAATATACTACTTGTGCAACTGATCTCACACTACAAGCGCTACCTTAACAACAGACAAGCAGGGGATTCCTTAACTGACTATTTCCACCTTAAATCTTTCATAGCAGACAAGGGAAGCTCTAACTAGTTCACAAGTTGTTGTTGTTTGTCTTTCGGCTTTTTCCCGGTAAGGGGTTGCCAAAGCAGAACTCCGGTCCACTAATGATTGGCAGTAGATCTTTACGAAATGCCGAGGTGCCAGCTCAATGCCCAACGTTCAACGAAGGCATGCCCTTTACGCACGCATGTCTTTCGAACGCTACCCAACCACGGGGAGGACATGCAGACTCCACACAGAAGGCCCTCCCAAGCCAAGCCGAGAATCGAACGGGAGAACCTTTTGCTGTGAGGTAACAATGCTACCGCCGTACCACCACGGCATCTAACTAGTGCACGAGAATGTTTCAAATAACAGCATTGTCAGAATCCAGTAACGGAACTCTGTTTATAGTGACTCTAACAGTTTTTTCCACATTTAAAAATATGGATATCTATGTTACTTTTAAATGGGAATTTGAAGTGTAGTGAAGTCAGTAAGCCACAGAAACTATGATTAAAAATTTTCAATTCCTATTATGCAACAAGGTGAGCTAAATATACTACTAATAAAAAGGGAGATGAGAAAAAACATTTGTGTATATGTTGTCTCTGTTCTTCCTTTACATATAACTAATTATACTAAAGGGAAAGATAACATTTGAATCTGGTTTTCCTCACTGCCTATGGATGAGATGTAACTATATTTTTAGAAGTCACTCTAAGTTATAAAACCATTTAACATTATCAGACACAACCACTAGACTTGTGATGAGTATGTTGCATAAAGTATGAGCTTAAGAAAAAGTATAAATGTCTCAGAGTATAATAGGCAATATAATAGATAAAATACATACATTTTGAGGTAAAGTCCAGTAGTCTATATCTTTGTTGATTCTTTGAGAAATTTGGAAGACTGTAGTTTTAGAATCAGTTCTTTGTTTCTTTTTCCTTACATCAGACCAAGTATTTTTGGTACTTACATATTATCGCAACCACATTTTTGCGATAATAACGGTTGCTTCCCGATGTTTACATCTAAATGTTAATGGTGTCACAGTGTCAGACAATGGGTTTCCTTGCACAATGAAGGTTGTTTTGGGCAGGGTTATTAACAAATGATAAAGTTAATGTTGCTGTTTCGGTATGCACTTTGCCGCCAGCATGTCATGTAGGGGGCAGTAAAGTGCATACACACTTCAACTGTCATGGCTGCTGTCTTACTGTCTGCAATTGCTAACCACTTTCCCCCATATAGAAAGACACAGCCGCAGGAATAATGGTTTTACTTCACTTTTTTTTTTTTAACAATTTGTTAACATATGTTCAGGTCCAAATTAAAAACCTGCCACATTCTACAAATGACAAGAAGAAGCGCTTCATCAGCCAGTAACATGTTTTCTTTACCATTCTTACTATATGTAATTAGGAACCCACAGTTGCCTATCAACATCATCAACCCTAACTTTTTACAAACATTACTATCCCTGATCTTTCACATCGCAATGGTTATTGTGCATATAGTATATTTACATTTTTTTAAAGAAAGTATTACTTTCCAAAAAACCTCCTTCCTGTGTGTGCGTTTTCCTTGTTCGTGACGGTTCACATTTTTCATTCATCAAAAAGAGAGCATGGATGGCAATTCAAGCGTGCGTCTGTAATGCACGGCAAACCAGAAGAGGAATTTGGAAAGTTTTGCTGTCCCTGAACGTAGTCCACAGGTTTTTTTTAACCAGAAATGAGGAGTCTGAACAACATTTTACAGTGTTATATGCGCTCATCTGGATTCAACGATGTGAGATTCACAATCGTGAAAATGTGGCTGCAATAAAACGTAAGTACCGTATTTTTTTCTGGAGATCTTTTCAAGTTGGGAAAGAGTTCAGTCCATTTCTTCAGGAATTGTGATGATATTATTATTCTTGATAAAGGTAGAAGCTTCTTCAATGTTGTTAAAGGTTCTTAAGTCATTTGAATAGAAAATTCTGATTCTAGCAGGATATACCATCTGTGCTTTTATTTTATTTTGTTTGATAAGGTTCACTAATGGCCAAGTTTTTTTCCTTGTTTCTAACACTTTTGCAGAATAATCATTGTCAAATCTGATCTGACTCTGTTTATATGTTATGGAACTTTTTCTCCAGGCTGTTTTTAAAATGAGTTCTTTGTCCAAGAAGGACAGGAACTTTACCACAATTGATCTTGGTGGTGCATTAGGTGAAGAGGGTATAGATTTTCCTATGGCTCTGTGAGCTCTTTATATTCCTTTTGATAATCCCACTTTTAAATCAAGCACTTCAAGAAGCCAGGAATTCAAAAAGGTGATGATGTCTTCTCGATCAGTTTTTTTTTTTCTGGAAGGCCAAATATTCTTATATTAGTTCTCCTCTCCTTATTCGCTAAATCATCCACTTTATTAAGTAGCCAGTTATTTTGGTGAAGTAAGAATTCTGTCTGATTTTCCTCTTCTGCGAGTCCATCTATGTCATTTAGTGATGTCTCCATATCAAGTAATTTACTTTGTTGTTGCTGCAGTATTTCTTTTAGTACATCTGTTTGCTTTTGGCAGTTTTTCTTCAGACTTTCCAAACTATCAGTGAATCTATCCATTTTCAACAACAGTTCATGTAATGTGGAAGACATCAGTTGTATCTCCTTCTTCAGAGTGGTTTCTGAGTGAGAATTATTTAAACTGGCCATTATCAAACAGCTGTGTTGTTCTCCAGAATATTTTGACAGGAAAAACTCAATAATATTTCTTGAAATTTGGTAAAGTTGTAGCTCTTAAGTTCCTTAATATTTTTTTCTATTTATGGTTAATGAAAATAATTTTTCCCTGTTTTCTAGTACTGTCTTGTAGAGCTCTAAAAAATGCCGCTTATCTGTTTTCCATCTAGGCTCCGCCCCAAGTTAGAGTTTATGAGTAATGAAACATTAGAACTTTAAAAAATATATATAAAATGCAGCTGCTGGGCCTGATGACCACAATATTTTTAAAGAAACACTTTCATTTGGTTAGTACCTTATTTAACATTTTCTTCAGGGTACTTTAAGTGCAATTTTCAGGGATTTGGAAACGCGCTACAATGGTAAAATGTGGCCATTGTAGTGAGGCAAGGAACTATTAGACCATTAGTTTAACATGTCTATAGGGGAAGTCCTTATTATCACTCTTCTGCAATACTATCAGACAGTTGTTTGACATCATCCATCAAGGATTTAACTCTGAGCATTCATTTCTATGTACTTCTGTGGATTTCTACACTAATGTGGAATTCTTTTGAGTTAGTATTATCGGTGGCTGTTATATACCAAGAGTTCTCTATTGCATTTGATTCTGTCCACCACAGCAGTATTTTGAAAGGGATGGATTTCTTATGAAATAATAGATATGTCAGTGCCTTAGTTGAACAGTGGCTGTCAAATGAAAGATATCAAATTAAGAGAAGGAGCAATTTATCAGAATAAAAGTAGTTAAAGATGTTGTCCTCTAAGGCTTGGTCTTGGGACCTTTTTTTCTTCAACCTGTTTAGGTCTTCATTTCCTATGAGTGATATAATATTGGTCAGTAAACATACCGATAACACCAAAATTACTTCTGTAGTGAGAACGTTATAAGATTGTGACATTTTGGAGGGATTTGCTACAATGGCTCTCATGCTAGTAGCTTGTGACAGATTTGCCAGACTTACTCACTGCCACCTGCTCAAAAAGCCAAGTGCTGTAAGTCCCACTAGCTTACTTTACTACTTAGCTCTCCCAACATCCAACTCTATTAAACTGTATAACAGTACCACAGCCTAACTCTAACCCTAAAACTCCTACTCAGTTCCTAACCTGAATCCTCACTTGCTAACCATAAACTCTACTCCCCCTCCCTACCCCTTATTGCTCAGTAACTTTAAACCTAAAACTCTCCCTCCCCAAACTTAAATTCTCAGATTGCTCCATAAACCCAAGACTTCCCTGCCACTTCCTAACCATAAACTACCCTGTCACTCTATAATCCTAAAACTCATCTCTCACTCCCTAACCCTAAAATGTCATTCCTACTCTTTAAAAGTAATTTGTCCTGCATCTCCCTAACCCTAAAATCTTTCCTTGCTTCTTAAATCTAAATCATTTTCCCAACGCTTCCCACTTCCTTCCAAAAGCTGCTGTACTAAACTCACTCAAACTCAAATAATGTGTTTTGGTAACATACTGCAGCTGCTTATGTGAATTCATATTCATGTTTGGTCAGAAGCTGTGGCCTCTGTGAGATACAAGAGGCTTGAGGCAGTGGTCTTCAAGAGCTTGAGAGATGAGCCCTTGTAGAAGACCCATTTCACATAGTGTATTAGACAGCCTTTATAACTTGTCCAGCTATAACATCAAAAGTGTAATGTGCTTCATTTTTGGTCAGGACAGTAATAAATATCCATATGTTATTAAATATGAAATCATTCCCAAATACAGGGCTGTTAAGGATTTGGAAACTGTCATATATAATCATTTAAGGTTTGTTGCTCAAGTTATTTCTTTCATTAGGAAACACCATAGTATAATGAAAGCTATGTTATTCACTATCAGCAGCAGAGATAACTATGACCTCATTCCATTATATATACTGTGTCCTGACTCCTTTATATAGACTAAGTCCTGACTCCATTATATGGACCTCTCATTAGACCACTTATTGAATTGGTGGAATTCTCTATATTTACAACTTATCAGCATTGAAGAAGATGGAAAAATTCAGAAAACACAACAGATAATCAATGGTTCATGTCTTAGGTATTACTACAGACGATGGTTCTTAAACTATTTTCTGTATGTACAGCTTATTAAGGAGCTGATGTCATTCTGATTTATAAATGTCTTAACAATGAAATCCTGTCATCATTTATTGGGGTCACTTTTTACATCTCACTCTAGGAATATAAGGAGTAAGAAATCCTACGTGGAATTACCAGCTGATTATTAAGAGTAAGAACAGAAGTTTATGCATCGCAGTGATAAAATATGGAACTCCTTATCAGTCTCACTAAGATGGGTACAGTTGCATGCTATGTTTAAGCATCACTTGGAAAACTGGTTTGGGAATTCAGTGCATGACACAGGTCACACTGGCTGCACAGTCCATACCAGCTACATTTGTGGCTTTGAGTTTGCTGTTTCAACAACACTTTAGATGGAACAAGGGCTTATATGTGAATATGTAAACTGTCTGCTGTGAAAAGGAGAGTTTGCTGTGCATATGGAAAACACCATATTAAAACTAAAACAAATCAAATCATGGATAACAGAGGGGAAAGAATTTTGTGCCAAGCATTGGCTAGTGTGTTACAGAGGCTTCTGAATGGAGATGACATGGCTGTGTAGAACAAGAGATTAGAATGAAGAAGTGTGAGAGAGCTCAAGATGATGGTCTATGAATTAGGATTCAGGGGAAGGGTAGACAACAGAGTGAACAGGAAGTTAAGAAAAGGACAAGTGTAACTTGGACAATTGGATAGAGAACATGAAATTCATCCCTGGTTTGGTATCTATGCTTCTAAGAGACACAGGCAGCTAGTAAATGGTTCATCTTCCAATCTCCTGCTTATCAAATGTACCTGAAATTGTCTGAGATTTGGGATGCATGGTTAGGCTTTAAATGGACTAGTGGTCATTAGCATAGTACACCTGAGTTGAAATTCTGTCTCTAATGTCACACATACACACACACACACACACACACACACACACACACACACACACACACACACACACACACACACACAGATTCACTTTAGAAGATTGAAAACCTATGAGACTGAAATTCAAAACAGAGACCAAAATCTTGAAAATTGAAAATACTGAAAACTCAAAACACTGAATCCCATAACATTGAAAAAACATAGGAAAGCAACATGTACTATATTCCAGCACAACTACATACTGAAACAAATAAAAAAACAAACCATATTACACTTCAACTATAAGCAGGAGGGCAAGCCTCCCTGTGCCCCCCCCCCACACCCCCTGCTACTTAAATATATCAACTCCAAGATCTCACTACACTACACTAAGATATGTTATGTTGTAGTATAGCAATTAAGAAGGGAACGTGACTGAGTTACCTATGAAACTCCAGTAAGTATCGGAGAGATGTATAGTAATGTGTAATGTTTTAACAGTGAAATAGTGTTTCTAAGAGAAGGCTGAGGAAATGTTTTTACAATTTAAACATGCAGTTATGAAGAGTGGAATGGAATGTTTGCCATTTTGTTCTATGTAGTGTGATCTCAAAGTTGATATATTTAAGTAGCAGTGGGTGTAGGGGGCACAGCCCTCCACATGGGGGGTCCTGGGGTGCCTCTCCCCCTCCTTATAATTGGAGAAGTGTAATATGGTTTGTTTTTTTATTTGTTTCTGTATATAGTTGTCCTAGCATATATTAAATGTTGGTTCCCTATGTATTTTCAATGTTATGGGATTCAATGTTTTGAATTTTCAGTATTTTGAATTTTTAAGATTTTGGTTTCTGTTTTGAATTTCAAAGTTATGAGCTTTCAATCTTCTAAAGTGAATACACACACACACACACACACACACACACACACACACACACACACACACACACGTTGACTGCTGTAAGAAGAGAACCCCTATCCATCAAGTACGCGGACTAGAGACTGCCGAATTTAATGCAAGTATCACAGCACAACAGAGTGCTGCAGCTCTCAGAGTTTACCACACATGGCGCACTACAACATTCAGGTTTGACCGCAAATGTAGTACTGGCTTTATAAAAGCCAGTATTGCATTAAAGAGTGATTGGGATGAGCTAATCATGCCCCCGACACTTTGAGAGAATCAAAATTAACTGATAAGGCAAGATGGGACATAGAAGTTACAAAGCATACATTGTTTAGGAATGTCAGAGAAGTAAGGAACAGAAGGGAGTGACAATCTAAGTAAAGCAGTATATCAAATGTGAAGTTAGCAAGAATGAGGAATCCTGCCCTGGAAATTGGGTGAGGAAGGGACAAGAAAAAGAACCTACTGATGACCAATTTTGTGGTGATGATTGAGGAAGGAAGGGTGACTGATGATTAAAAGGAACTTTAATTGCTCCCTGGGCACATCAAGGGAGGATGAGTATGACATAATGGCAAGAGCCAAAAGGAGTAGGGTAAAGTGGATAGAACCTTTATGTTCATAAGGAATCTGAATTTGTTAGTGCCACAATAACAGAACCCAAGCTTAACAACAGAGAGGAGTTAGACATGCTGACCATCAAGTATTCACCCGGCTGATGTGGCACTGCACTAGAAAATACTGAATTCTGGATGTGTTCCTAACCAAGGTGCCAGAGGGCAATCACTTCCAGCTGAAAACACTTTCAGCCAGTGGCACTCATGTATCTGTATAGTTTTGAGTGAGGAAGGGTTGGATATGAAGGACGAAGACAACAGTGTGGGACTTCACAGAATTCAGTTAGGCTGAATTGGAGGAGATGGTTGAATATGAATTAAGGTATTGCAGGCCAAATGACACAGTGATTCAGCTATAACACTGGGTAATAGGCAGTGCGCTCTATGTTCTGGACAAGGGATTGAGGAAAAATAAGAACTAGAAAAAGAAATCCAATTTGGCAACAAACTTAGGCTTGTAATTTGAGCATAAGAGAGAGACAGCAACAGATGAAAGAGTGGGTCCTGGGAGATGGAAGTGGAACAGAAGGAAAAGGCAAGATAAAGAGCAATAAATCAGGCAAGGGCAACAAAAGTATAAATCAAAAGGGAGCTGTCGGGAAGGCTCAATAAGGCAAACCATGTTTTTATTAATGTATATTGCGGAAAGGAGGAAAGAAAGGACAGACTTTGCTAGGATGGGAGGAAATATATGAAAACACAGAAGAAGGAGTGGTAGTGGATGATTACTTACTTTGCTGCAGTTTTCATTAAAATCAATCCAGAAAGCCACACAATTGTAACAGTTAGGAACGATTCCAAAGCAAAGTAAATCCCATTACATGATAGTTTGTCAAAACGCATATCTCTCTCATACCTCAAGAGCACAGCTACCTATGCACAATTATTCACAGAAACAGCATGTAACTGGAAGCATTGTGGCTGGCCCATATATTTAGCTCTAATGTCACCCCCACTCCCCCATACTAGCCCCTGTGAAATCTCTTATAGCATATCCCCCTAACTATCAACAGGGAGAATGTCCTGGCAGTGCTCACCAAGGCCAAAAACACTGCTTCAGTGGGCCCCAACAATATCCCCAGTTGCCTTCTACATAGCCAAAAACAATACCTAGCAGGAGCAGTTGAAACACTCTACAACTACAGCCTCAAAATAGGTTGTCAGGTGAATGAAGGACTGCAGTGGTCATCCCTTTTCATAAGGATGGACATCAACTGACCACAGGAACTACAGACCCATCAGTCTGACTAGTCTAATATGCAAAGCCAAAGAATAAATTATCATGGAAATGATCAACAAGGACATTGGCAACCTGCAGACACTGGACCCCTCCCATTTTGGCTTTGTTAATGGAAGGTCTTGGATAGTCAACCTTGTAAACTTCTTTGAGAGGGTCACTGAGTCTATGGATGAGGAGAAAACAGTGCATACCTCCTACCTTGAGCTGGTCAAAACAAACAATGCAATATCCTACTCAGATATTATTGACAAATACTCAAAACTTGGCATAAATTCCTACACAACTAGCTGGATTGCTGGCTGGCTCACAGATATGATTCAAGATATCAGGAGCAATGAGGTCACCTCTACCAGGAGAGCGGTCACCAGCTGAGTATCCCAGGGCTCTGTCTTAGGCCCACTCCTGTTTGGCGTCTACTTTTCAGAAGTTGAGTCTCATGTCAAAGGCTTCCGGCTCTCTGTGTTTGCAGATGACTGTAAACCGGGAGGTATCATAGATTTCCCCATGACACTAGCATCCTACAAGAGGGTCTAACACAAACAAATGACTGGTGTCAAAGCCATTGTTTAAAACTCAATTTAAAGAAATGTAATATAGTGCCCTTTGGGAAATCGTCCACCCAAAATAGTAATTCCATCAATAAAACACCCTTAATAGTTGACCCAGTAGTTGGGTTCTGGGAACATATGTAGACAGCAATCTGGCCTTTGACCAACATGTAGCTAAGACAGTAAGAAAGTCATTCTATGTCACCCAACTCATAAGCAACTGTATGGCATCTAAGTCCAAGGACATTATTGTACATTATACTAAGCTAAGACCCGTCATTGAGTATAATGCCCCCTTTGGCATGTAACTAACCAGGCACTTGCAACAGTTGGAACATCCGCAAAGGTTCCTCACCAGGAGAATCCAGGGTATGAATACCCTGTTCTACACAGCATGCCTTAAGATCCTATCTCTGTACTGTCTCAGTCTACTACAGGTTCCTGAGAGGCAGTCTATGCCTAGAGTATAAGGGATCCTCCTACTACTCTACTTTCTTTCTCTCTTTTTGTGAGTCTGCTTCAGTCTATCTCCTTTTAGAGTTTTTTTGTTTCTTCTTTCTCCTATGTTAATCTCTCTCATCCTTTCTTTTTTTAACATTTTCTTCTCTTTTCTTAAACTGCTTCCCTTCCTCCTCTCCTACTATAGAGTTTCTCTTTCTCCTTTTGTTACTAAGATTTAGTTCTATAATATTATAAATCAATTTTGCTCTCTGTTTTGCGCCTTGTTCTTGATGTTATTATAGCTAATAATGTTAGTCTTAGAAATGTGTTTCTCTTCATGTGTATACCTGTTATTGGATACTATATATATATTTTTTTTTATTATTTGTCTTTCATCTATGATGATTTGTCCATTTTCTTGTATATTTTTGACATTTTTTGTTAAAATTTGTGTGGAGCTTTTCTCCCCGGGCCTCTACTGAAAATGGAAATGTATCCAGCTAGACTAGCCCGGTCAACAAATGTAAAATAAATAAATAAATAAATAAATAAAAATATCCAGCTCTGATGGATCTCTTGCACATCCACAAAACAAACAGCACCAAAAACATTAAATCCAAGGACCTGAACTTTACCTGCAACATAAGCAGAACATGCTGGAGAGACTGATATGTGTCTCAAGGGATCCCTGCACTTTGGAATAAGCTCTCCATCCACATGAAGCAGAATTCATCCTTGACCCTATTCAAACAAAATCTTGCTCATTGAATGAGAAATTGCAAATTCACCCATGGTCTAGCCCCATGTCTCTGATGGATAGAGGTTGGCAATAAGTAAATTAATCCCCAACTAACATACTCTTTCACATAACTCTTAGCTATCAACTTAGTTAGACACCTCATAATATAGGCATCCTGGGTACTAGGGGAAAAATGGGTTGGGTTGCATAGCTAGGCTTGTAGAGACCCCGGTGGTCTTCAGCCTAGTATAAACCTATGAACTTATGAACAACAGAGTTCCATGTTAGCAGTTAGCAAGAATAAAGTGGGTATATTAGGTTAAAATAGAAAGGAAAATTATTGAACTATGTTAGGGCAAGCCATAGGCACCAAACAGGCTGCATCCAATGATCTCCCTAGACTAAATCTATGGGGAGGAGCAGATGATTTCTGAGCAATAATAGTGCAAATATTGTGGCTCATCTCACTACACCTCAGAAGGCATACTACAGATTAGTGTGCCGAAAGATCCCCTGACAAAGCTTTTTAACAGATCATTGGCCAGTACAGCAGTGCCTAATGATTGGAAGATGGCTAGAGTGGCAAGCATTCATATGTAATAGAGCAGGAAAAATCGAGGGAACTGCAGCCCAATTAGCCTAATGATACTAGTATGTAAATCAAGGAAAATATCACGAGGGGAAGCTTACTGTGTTCCTACCGGGTAACCAGTTCGAGGACTGCAACCAACACAGGCTTATAGCCAGAATCAGCTGCCATTCCACCTTAATTCCCTTTTACTAATGGGATACAGTGTGTCTTGATAGTGAAATACCAGTAAATGTGGCCTACCTGGAATTCACCTAGGACTATGATTCAGTCCCAAACAGCCAGCTGCTAGGAAAGCTGTAGGCATTAGCGGGAGGACTGATACTGAAGAAATTGTTGCAGAACTGGACAGTGGTACACAGATGGTCATACTAAAAGGTTCAACGTCTGAAATAAAAGAACTGACTATGGTTGGCCCTAGGTCAGTTGTTACCTAGCACATTTACTTCTGACATACCTGATGAAATTGAAATAGGATCAGCCTCTTTTTGGCTTACACAAAGATAGGTTCAATGGTCAAAGATGGGGAAGAGTCCAAGCAGAGACATGAAACTACTGGTAGTAGAAATATGAGATTTGATGTCTGTTGCATACAAGTGTAAACTACTGCATTTGTCCCGCCATGGTATAAAGCATCAGCTGAGGGACTGGAACAGATGGAAGAAGAGCATGAAAAGCATTAAGGCATGAAGGCATGTATGAAGCAGAGTGCAAGGACCATGTTAGAAGCCAAAAAGTATGGTGTTGTGTACATTTAGGGGCAATATGCCAGAAGCAAAGAGCTAATGCTCCAACTCTTTGGGGCTCTGGCAAGCCACACCTTGAACATTCTGTGCAGTTCTGAAGACTATACCTAGAGGAAAGCAACCAGAAAAGTATGTGCAATGGGAAAACAAGGCTATGGCCTGAGATAAAAAAAAAAAATCATTTGGCTTTGTCTTACTTCACATCAGGAGGGATAGGAGAGACACAGTATGAGAAAACAAATTTGTCTAGGGAATGTGAAAAGGTATCCCCAAAAAGAAAAGGAAAGCCAGAGAATAGAGTATTGGACACAAGATGCAGGCTGTAAGAGCCAGCTTGTCTCTGGATCTGTTAGGGTTTTCCTTCACGGAGAGGGTTGTAGACCCATAGAATGGGTCACAAGAATGGGTGGTGGACAAGAAAAGCAAGGAGGCATTCAAGACAGCTCAGAACAGATGAAGAAAGGGGACAAATGAATGAAACGTATAGAGAAGAGGAAGATTGCTAACTTTACAAAAGAGTCAAACGAGATACTTGAATTTTCTCCTTCTTCTGTCAGACATTGGGAATGTAATGTAACCATTTTAAGAGAAAGACAACCAAATAGCTTTACATACCAAACAGGATGACAGACCAGAGCTTTCTCCAGAGATGGCTGGATGACTGAAGACAAGCATCATCATTTAGAGAAACATATACTGCCACTGAAGCAACAGTGCTGAATGACATGCCCGGAGGTTCTGCCATATTTAGTCACTGTTCCAATGTCAGATGCATGACAGAGTTGCCACTCTGAGTACATGCGAGGTTTTCCTCATAGATAATTTATAGAAATGGAGTGTATTTCTTAGTAATAATGCTACTAATGTTATTGAAAAGGATTATTGGCCAGACAAACACTAAAAAGCCTTCAACAATATTGCTTGGCATTATGATTAACAGTATGATAATGCACACTTTGCCCAAGTGCCTTCCCATTAATTAAAGTCATTGCAGTGAGAATTCATCCTACCCTGTTGTACAATCATCTCAAAGTTATATGAAGTAGGGGGATACTGCAGTAAAGCCCCCTGCATAGAGATGAGAGGGATTTACCTCCTCCAACAAAAAATAATAGTTTATATTGCTGTTCATATGCAGGTTTATTTTTTAAAACAAGTGACATTCTCACAGGAATTATCTGAAGGAATTAAAGGATTGACTTACAATCAGTACACAACATCTAAACTGGTTCAAGAACATGAATCCTGAAAATCTAAGTTCAGCTCCAGATAATGATGCTTGTTATTATAAACAATTGCTATTCAGGGATGTTGACTAACACTAACCTCAGGTAAAAAGCTGACTGCATGTAAAAACATAAAAGTGAAACAGGTATTACTAGGTTGTACACTCTGCTTGCTCATGTTAATATTAGTTTTTTTTTTACCTTAAGTACATTTAAAAGGTAAAGCCTGTTGAGCATGTGCAAACCACTCGTACAGACTGAGCACATGCATGCAAGCAAGCTAAGGACACCTGTCATGCAAAAGTCAGCAAAAGTAAAAGGCAACTTGTATAAGCAGAAATATTATCCATGTATATACTAACATTTTAAAGTGAAAGTAATTAATGTCAAATACACAAGCTTAGAAATATCAACCTAGATTTTAATGCATGGAAATAAAAAAAAAATAATATTCTGTATATGTAATAATCTGAAGTTTATATATCAGTTAACAACTGTAGTGACCCTTCATCTAAGGGTTCAGGAGTATGCATGCTTTGTTTTTCAAGTCTTTATGGGGAGTAGATGTAACCTTGCACATCTCCTTCATTGATGGCTGAAGGAACAAAACATCATTGATTATGCAGTGGTAAACATGACAGTAATGGAACCATTAGGATTGGCTGTCTCCTTTATTAAAGAGAGATAATTGGATGACTGGGATAAATCAAAGATGGCTATGAAAATCAACTAACTGCACTCCAAACAAGAATACTTGTTTGGTCTTAAATGTTGGGGAGGGGGACAGATAATTAGCATGATGACACAATGAAAGGTGATAAAAATATCAAAAATTACTGTCCTAGATAAGGTCCAAAACTGTCAGGGCTCAAAGGTCAGGAGGCTTTATTCAGGTGAAGTTTCCACATGAGAAAATTCAAAATTATGCTTCTTCAAAGGCTGTGTTAGTTGTTGCTGGGTTAGGGACAGTTACTGAGATTTGAGGGGTAGGGCTAAGAAATTGTTAATGCACAGCCTAAAGTTACATAAACTGAAAGGACCATAGGATCATAGGAGTTAAAAGGCAATTGGGCCTTGAAGCCATTTCCAATTTGCCAGTACCCACAATTAGGCCTTGCCTCTCATTGCAATGAGGGCCAGGCCCGTAATACCAGGAGTGAGTTTGTGAACAACCATCCAGATATCCAGCTCCTTTTTAGTACACCACCTATTGACAAGTGTAAGCTTGAGCTAGGGGCCCATGTATGTCTGAGGGGGACTTGATGGATCTCAGCTGACATTCGGCCACAAACTTTATTAATCAAAGATCCTTGTCTGATAAGTGGTGATCTGAAGAGTAGATGTCCAATACTAGCAGTAACAGCACAGAATCCTGCAGAACTCTACTGGTCACCCTCATGGTTTCAAAAGGCACACCTCCTACTCTTTCTGTGTTCATCCTGCTCTAAGCCACTTGGCTATCTACCTAATCATATATGAAGTAATTTGTAGCTCCTTCAACTTACTTAGTATACTATTTCCATATGGTATGGTATGCTTTAGTTAGACCAAGGTATACTGTGTGGGAAGCTTGTACACAGTCTACAGCTTGAGTAACTCTATCAAAGAAGTTTACTAGATTCATTAGGGTCATAGGTGAATACTAGGCTAACTGTTCTGAAGGGCCGTTTTAAGCCTAGTCAATAACCTAAGGTGAGAGTCAAACCCTATACCTTTAGCCTGTGAGGCAAAGACTTTAACAATTATGCCAAACCTCCCATCAGAAAACCCATTAGGCAGAATCTAGTTTTTAAAGTTCCGAAACATGAGGAGAATAAATCTAAGATTACATCTCTGCTTAATTTAGTAGAAGCATATCGATGTCAAGCAGGAATGGAACTCAAACCAGAAGTAGATAAAAAACAGGCAGCAACTGAATGTGCTAAAAAACAAAAGAAAGAATATAAGGTGAAGGACCAGATGAGAAGGCAAGAAATGTGGAAACAAAATAAATATAGTTGCAAGTATAGAAAACTTCTGGAAGAGCCTCACGTTGCTCAAGAATGAATGCAGGAATGGTTAAGGAGAGGTGAATTCACATCAAGAAATGAAAGGTTAATATTGGCAGCCCAAGATAGTGGGCAATGTACATGCTGGTTTACGAAGGCCATTGAACATGTGGGAGAAACAGACATATGTAGGTTTTGTAAAACTGAATTGGAACCAGTCACGCACCTTGTTGCTGATTGCGAAGCACTAACGGCAGAGGGACTGTATACTGAAAGGCATAATAATGTGGTGAGACTGTTACACTGGAGATTGTGCAAACAATATGGTATCGAAGTGGCTGAAAAACACTGGAAACATGAGCAACAAAGACTCATAGAAAATGAAGAAGTTTATATCACATGGAATCACTCAATACAAACAGTTCAAAAGATAGATGCTAGAAAACCAAACATAGTGGTCCAAGAAAAGAAGACAAAAGTAGCATTGATCATTGAAAATCACCACACCTAGTGACTACAATGTCTTGTGTACAGAGAGACACAAAGTCATAAAATACCTTGATCTGCAGGCAGAAAAAGAGCCATGTGGACGAAAGATACCCAAGACAGTTCCAATAGTAGTAGGAGCAACTGGTCTTATAAAAAAGAACTTACAATCATATTTAGATATGTCACCAATTCATGTAACACCATACGAATTGCAGAAGGAGTCATTACTGGGCACATTGTGGGTGCTAAGAAGAGTACTTTTGGCTAACATCAAAGAGTGAAACAATACTAATTTCATGAACTTTAATTGTACTTTGACTTGGGAACGGGGTCCATTCGCGTCATGGTATTAGAAACCCAAAAGACTTGCAGAAATTCAAAACAACAGAATCTATCCTTTACAAAGCTGAACTAGTGGGGTTGAGTCTGAGAAGGTTTTAGATACAGTAAATTAGGTCAGTTATGATGCATTCCATGGCTTTGCATATAAGATTCGCTAGACTGGTGAGTTTATTATTCCCAGGGTCTGTATTAGGGTCATCCTTAAGGAGTGGTATCACATCAGCTGTGCACTACTTCTTGGGGACAAAGCCAGTTAATGGGTGCAGGTTGAAGAGGTTGAGGACAAAGTCCGCCAATACATGCTTAGTGCTATTAATTAGCCTACTGGGTATGTCGTTAGGCTCCATGGATAAAGTATTCTTTGTTTTGGAGATTACCTTCATTATATACTCATTTATGATTTTTGGTGGATTGATTCCATCAGAGTTTAGTGTGTTTGGAACAGATGCTTCTGAGGTGAAGTTAGCTCAGAATTTATTAGCCAGTATGTTGGCAATATCCACTAGATTGGCATAGTTAGTACTACAATTAACAAGCTTAAAGCAATGTTGGTTATTGTTTCTTATTTTCCTAACATAACTAAAGATGGATTTGTAATTGTTTTTGTGTTTTAGAGATAGTTCATGGGATGTTTTCATTTGTCTAGCTGTTTGATGTTCTCCTCATTTGTTTTGCTATATAGGTTTAGAAATTTCTTCATTTAATAACACTATTTTTTATGCTTGAGGACCACCACACTAGTTTGCTTTCTTACCTCTTTCATTTGCTTGGATTTATTGGGGACTGCCTATTTCATACATTTGTCCAGGCGCTGGTACACCTTTTCTGAATAAATGTTTGCAATATCAACCTTTTGGGTAATACTGTTATATTTAATTTAGAAACTTCATGACAGAATTGTAGATTTGTATATGTAAAGCCCTTGAACTCTCTGATATTGTTTCAAGCAGTTTGGATATTCTAATGGAGAAGTTTACTAGTTTGTGGTCTGATGTGACCAGTGAGGAAGATACTTTGGCAATGCTACATACAAATGCTAAGCTTGTTAAAACCAGGTCAAGTAAATTCTCTTCTCTAGTAGGTTCCTTAACAGTCTGGTCCAGTGAGATTGTGTTAATAAAACTCTAAGACATTTTGAGTATATACTACATTGGTTGTATAGGTCCCCCAGTTAGTCACTGGGTGGCTACAATCAATTAAGATAATGGTGTTCCTACTTACAGGAGTTCATCCAGAACATTTAGGAATGTTGTCTGATCTTCTGGAGACATGGAGGGAGTTCTGTTAGCATTCTATTAACTGATAGCTAATACTAGTTAGTATGATTTGGATCTCAATAAGCCCTGCTTGCAGGTGTCTAGGTATCTGTCTCAAGGTAATGTGGTTTCTAACAAATATCAATATGCCATCGTAGTTTCTATCTGAGTGCTATACACAATACCCAGGTATTGAGTCAGTGCTATCTGGGCACTTAAACCAAGTTTCAGTGACAACATATACAGTGATGTGCAACAAATCCAGGACAGCCTCAAGGTCCAACAGTTTGTTGTTTAGACTTCTCGCATTAAGTAGAGCCACCTTGATATGATTCAGTGGTTGATTTATTTTGTAAACTAGCTTGCAAGATTCATCAACTGGACCTTGCCTAAAAAGGTAGAATGGGGGCAAAAAAGCTTTTCCCAGTATATGGAAGCCTTGGAATGGACGGTGCAAACCATCTTTGGCAAAGCAAGAACAGTTCTCAAGTATCTCATTCTATGCTGACACTTACTGGATCCCCCTAGAATGACACCAAGTGTTTTCTGAACTGTTAAATCCATTCACTTTTTTTTAACACCTTCACATCATTTTTGGTGATAAAAGTATTCCACTCAGTGCTAGGGCCTTTTCTACACATTACATGCATAGAGAGTGCTGTCATAACTCTCTTAATATCTCTAAGGGTTTTATGCATCAGGTAATTTACCCCACCATGGGTCCAAAGGCCCTTTATGACATCATTAATGCTGGGTCATGAGAAATCTCACTGTCTCCCTTTTTTTGTCCATCCTCACAAGTGTAGAATTTGTGTGCCTAATTATAGAGTCACCAATCACTGATGCATTTCTATTTGTGTTAGAGAATTGCTTTGGTGCAACTGGTTTGAGAAGTGCTGTTTCTTGGTGACTCTCACTGTGTTGTCATTAATTGGTGTTGCAATGTGGAGTTAATGCTAGACCTTGGACCTATTAGCTTGTGTGGTGTGGGTAAGGATTTTTTTAGTGTCTCAGGGTAGAATAATTTGTAGAGCATGTGTGTGTGTGTGTGTGTGTGTGTGTGTGTGTGTGTGTGTGTGTGTGTGTGTGTGTGTGTGCGCATGCACCTGCACCTGCGTATGTGCAGAATGTTGTATAATTAAGGGATTCACACAGGATGGGTTTCATTATGGGAGCACAGATTCAAATTTAGAAGCACTTGCATCTCTTACAAATAAACATTGTTAAGTTAAGTAAAAGGTCATTGTGAGCATCAGGCAATCCTTGTATTGCCTGAATATACCAATTGCTATGAGGCTTAAAACAAAGGATTAGAATAGTTTGCTGACATTCCATTCTGGCCAAAGGTAGCAGGAATATATGGGAACAGTAAGAGAATATAATAATGTTTTCCTTCCTGGGTTAGAGAATTTGTTCACAAAAAATAGTAGAGATGGATTAATTTTTTTCTTTTGAGCACAAAGTTAACCTTATGCAGTCAATTTTTTAGTCGAATTTGTTAATGGCATCTGGTGTGGAAATAGGAGAAGATAATATTGTTTTGACTCATAGTTAAGGTATTGATTTGTAGTTTGGCAATAAATATGGATAGTGAAAATTAGATTTAAGCCCCAACACTGGGTAGGTACTAAATAATTGGTCTAGACTGGCTATGAGATTAGGTTTATACATCTAGCAAAGTACCACTCCTTAACTCTGAGGTTTATATAGCTATCACTGCGAAGTGGAGTTAACTAAGGTTCCTAAGACAGGATTAAAAATTACTTTAGTTTTGATTTTATATGAAGAGTAACCCATTGATCCATTCAAGATAAGTAATTTTTTAGGGGTCTATATTAGAACATTGAAGTTTCAAAACTTCAAATGTTCTAATATCGACCCCTATTCAAAGAATGCTGAAAATAGCGAAGGTGCAGAAAAACAAATGTTTTCCTAGGGAAAGAATTTGGTTGTCCATTTCTGTCTCTTTGCTATTTTCAGCGCTGTGGTAGAAAGTTACGGGTCGGGTTCAGGTAAGTGTGCGATTGGGCACGGGTTAGGTGAGTTAGGGTGCAGGTTAGGTATGTGTGCAATTGTGTGGACGTGAGGGTTAGGGCGGGTTAGGTGAGTTAGGGTTAGGGTGCGGGTTAGGTATGTGTGCGATTGTGTGGACGTGAGGGTTAGGGCAGGTTAGGTGAGTTAGGGTTAGGGCGCAGATCAGGTAAGTGTGCATTTGTGTGGACGTGAGGGTTAGGGCAGGGTAGGTGAGTTAGGGTTAGGGTGCGGGTGAGGTGAGTGTGCGATAGTGACGGACTTTAGGGTTAGGGTTTGGGTTAAGGTAAGTGGATAGTTAGTGGTGTATGTGCAGTTTAGTGTAGGGTTAAATGTAAGATTTTAGGTGTATGTATGTGGATTGCTGTTTGTTTGGTGTGCTTGTGTTGTGTGTATGTGTTTTGGAACAGCAAATTTTTTCCACAGGAAAAAATTAGTTGTTCTGCATGTTCCATGTTGTAAGCTTTCGCTGAATAGGCGTCGATATTAGAACATTCAAAGTTTTGAAACTTCGATGTTCTAATATAAACCCATTTTTTAGTATGTCCTCATACTTACAGAAATCAAAGTCTATTACGAGTTCCAAGCGGGTTTGGAACTTTTATACAACAAGCTGAAGTATAGTCAGAAAAGATAAACAGTGGCAAATGGAAAACAAACAAATCTTACAAAGAACCAACAATTGCTATTCTTAAAAATGAAGAAATGAAGCCTTAAAATGAAAAGGTAAATCATCTGAAAAAGTCCACAAAGTAAAATATGCAGCAAATATAAAGAAGGATATGCTTATGGAGGCAATCTAATTTTTGCTTACTATTGCCGAATGAGCAAACATTCAGTAATTGTGCTATACATTGCAAACAGACAAAAGTGCAGCACATGCTGCTACTGAAACTGAAGATTCAAGCTGTGAAAATAACTTCTTCATAGGGGAACTAGAAAATCAAGGCTTCATATTGAGAAAGGAATAGACTGCTTTTATGCATACTAATGCCTGATGGCTTGCTATATTATCAATACAAATGCAGAGATAAGTGAACTGTCAGGTCAGCTGTGGTATGTGCTATCAAACAGATTACAATTAAAAAAAAAAAAAAAAAAAGGACGGCTTCTGCAGTGAAGTGAGAATTTCAATTTCCAAAGCAGGCTGCCGAGTGCAATTCACCTGAAGCATAAAGGAAGGTCAATGCATACTATTCTGTTATTGTCACAAAAGAGAAAATATCCATTCTGGGAACTAGATTTAATAGAAGTTGTGCCTTAAAGAAGTTTTACTTATAATAAAATGGAAAATTACAGACTTGACAAATTCATGGCTTCATCTGAAATAGCTTTAACTTTAGGACAAAACAAAATGCAAAATTCACATTAGATGACAGCTTTGTGGGATCCGTGGCAGTGATTAACACTTCAGGATGGAAAAGCCTGCCAACATATTTATTTTGATCAGCTTAGTCCATATGGCCTGCTTTCAGGAGAGGTCTACAGTAGAGATAATTTGTCCAGGCCACTGTGGAATTGCCATACCCAACTCCCCCATCCAAAGTGCCACAGGATCTTTAACATCTACCAACATTAATCTCAGACAATGCAGCATCTCACTCATTTTAATATCAGAAGTGTAGTATCTCCCTTATGTTGCACTGAAGTGTCAGTACTTGAACACAGATCCAGACATGTGTCATGGGAATAGAACCACAGCCTTTTGATCTTCTGTGAATCAAAGATAAGTGTGCTAACTGCTTAGTAACTGCACCTACTTTTGACTTTCTAGTTAAAGTTGTCGTTGTGTCTTTTGGCTTTTCCCGGTTAGGGGTTGCCACAGCGGAACTCCTGTCCGCTAATGATATGCAGTAGATTATTACGTGCCGAGTTGCCAGCTCTGACACACAACCTTCAATGAAAGTACGTCCATTCATGCATGTCTCCACACAGAAGATGCTATAGCTGAGAATCGAACAGGCCATTTCTAGTTAAAGTAATGATTTGTAAATGGACAGTGCTGATCATAGCTAGAACAGGCACCTAAAGAATGGCATGTAACTCAGAAGATCATTTCAAAGTACTTTATGTTTATACAACCTATTTGCTGTGACAAGAACACATTACACTGTTAATGAATCCTACTTAGCATTAGCATAAAATAAGAGGGATGGAAACATGCATAAAACAAGAAGGCTGGAGATATGCATATATCAGACAGGGGTGAAAACATAATCATAGTGCAGAATAACACAGACAAGTTTATAAGTACACAATATGACTGGGATTCAGGGACACATCCATATTCAACTGTCTGATGTTGAGTGGTAAATGGAGATATACTTGGTATGGTTATGAAACATCACCACAGCATCAAAGGCCTCTGGTGTAGCCCTCATTCTCAGGACAACTATCCAATCAGAACAGAGAGTTTATTTTTCACATTAACCTCAGAGATTCAGCCAGTCTTTAATTGTAGTTCTGCTATGTGTACCCTATTACTGAAATACCATCTTTAAGTTAAAAAGGGCAATGGCTTATTGCTAAAAGAACTGATGGGCTTGGGCACCTATGTTATTCTGAAAGGTTTAACGAGTACATGGCACCTTTCCAAACACCTTTCACATTATACTTCATTAGGAGATTTGAGCACAGATTATCACACTGTAATTTTTTTTCTCTAAAATAGTCTCTTCTTTCAATCTGCATTCACTGTATACATTTATCATGTTGTTGCCACTTCATTTTTTTAGTGTTGTTTCAATAAAGCTACAATTAAAATATGATTGCTGTATTGTGTATGTCGGTATTCTAGTTAATACAAAAACTGACACTATTAGTTTTACTCGTCTATTTGTTTATTATCTGAACTGAAATTGAAGCTAAAACTGTCCCCAAAAACTGACCATCTGCCTGGTTAGCAAATATTAAATAAACATATAAATATGTAAGTTCAAATATGTATGTATACATGCATATATAAATGTATTCAGAAGTCATAAAAATGTGCTGCCATTTTTAACTGAGTGAGTGTTTAGCATTCCTAGTGTCAGAACTGACAAGTTAGTGCAAATTATTAAGATTATGAGCTCCTACTAAGCCCCATCCTATTGTCTTGAGTTTTAATTCCCCAGTTTCCATTTGCCTACAATGTGTTTCTGAGTAAGTCACTTAACCAGAAAGTGTTTCCGGGCCTTATCCCAGATGGACAACCAATTTAACAAAATGTATAACTCAAAACAAAATGAAGTTGTAACTGCTCCCCCATCTAAAACATCTGTTCTTGATTCATGTACATTTCCTAAATGATCTTCAGTGGTTATCCATCCCAAAATTACAACACAAATCTGCTTACACTATGGCAGTGACAGGCATTCTGGTGAAAGTGTGATTCCAATCTACATTAGGCAGAGCTCTTCACTAGCACTCTACATGATAGGGTAGCAAACCTGCATAAATGTGTTTTGCAAATGCTGCTTAAGCCTAGTCACAACACAACAGTGTGGTAGGATAACTCTATATCTAGTATGCTTTATATGGAGGGTAGGACCACCAACCCAACCCCCTTTGTGTAATATACCAAATGTATTTTTGGGGGTGTAAGGGGGGCATTAGATCCATTTATAAAGCAGAAGAGAACATGCTACAGCTATACTACTTTCTCTTTTCCTTTCTAAGTGGAGCTATTGACCCCTTAATCCCCTAAAACACTTTTGTTACTGCTGCACAAAGGGGGTTGGGCAAAGCGGGATAGAGATGAGGTCATCATGTTGTGTTACATTAATACCTGTATTCCAGCATTATATACAGCTGCTTAATTTTTAATAGTCACTGTTATTTCAATGTTCACAGTACATACCCATAGAATCAAAGTCCAATGCCCCTTCATTCTAGCAGTGCTTTTCTCAATCTCCCCATTAGCGCTGTATACGCCATATACTGCTGTGAATGCCTCATCAATAACAATTATCCTTTAGTCATTCAAACATTTTCATCAATAAATCTTATCTCAGTACTCTTAAAAATGCATATACTCTTCTCAGCACTACTCACATGCAATTATTCAGTCTCTGATACCCATGTAGCCCATTTCAGGTTTATGTAAGAGTCTATCCTGACACTCACTGGGTGTGAGACAAAGAATCTAACACAAGGTAGAGTGCCAGCCCATCACAGACTACTCACTTGGCACGGTATTATATTCAGATGGCATTGTTTTCTCTTTTTTCCCTTTCATAAAGCTTTGTAATTCTGGCATAGAATATTGTCCAAATACTCACGCCAAACATCTGTGTACTCCTCTGCATTGACCACTTGGTCATTGTTTTCTGATGAGCTTATGAAAGCTTTTTTTGCAGGTGAATGTATGATTATACCACTGCTGGCTTGCCTTAAAATCTTCTCCAGGTACCTTTTAAAGAAAATACAAGAATTTAGTTGAATGCTTTGAACTAACTATAAAATGTTTTGCAAATAATATTAATAATAATACCAAACTGTGTTTCATTGTACCCAAATTATTTAAAATATGTCTAACTGAAACAAATACTAACAAATGCTGACTTGCATCTCCATTAGCTGGGTGGATGCTGATAAAAAATAGAATAATCTACTGTAGCAAAAATGTGATTTAATCTATTCAACACACGTAAACATGTTATAGGAAAATAGATATATTAGTATCATAAAGCAGCACATATCTAGTACAGTGGTAATTTCTCCAGCTATTTTTTTGCAAAGCCTGTTATTTCTATCTTCAGTAATTTAGTTTGCATTATGAAATCACTCAATCATTTCTTTTTACATAAAGAACACAAAATATCTGCTGCTATGTTTGATCAGCAGAGATGTGGCTTTTCTGTTTAATGCTGTAACAACATTCATTCTGCTTGTAGAGATCTGTAACATAGGTATGAGGTATGAAGCCATGTTAGAAGAAAAAATACACTCGCTGTGATAGTATGGAAAGAGATGTGTATACTTTCATTATTTTGATGCCTGTTTGATCAAAGTCCAGACAGTCAAGCCATTCAGACCAAACCATCTCAGATATACAGAAATTACAACTCATCCTGAGGTTTGGAGATTCAGAGTTAGGAGTATTGTACAATGGAGTGCTGAAGGTACCAGCGCTTCAAAGTGATGATGTTGATCTCTTTGCCTCACACAGAATATTTTTGTCACTTTGGGTCCAAGTGGCCTGCTTGCCTCAATTCAATGAGCTTTAATCACGAAGACTGATTTAATGAACCATTTCTGAGAGGTCTCTCTCATACAAATACACAGACGCACAACTGCATTTGTATCTCTCCCTGCATACCTGTACCTATCTATGTGTGTGTGTGTGTGTGTGTGTGTGTGTGTGTGTGTGTATTTATTTCTACAGGAAAGCTGATCAACATTTGTTCAAGATCGCATTAATAAAGCTGTTGTGAAGCACATGATTTGTACATCATTGTGCAATCTCCGACTTGGAATATTTAATTAGCAGGAGATGTGAAGGGTGCAGGTGGGCTTGCCTCCCAGCAAAAATCATGTTTTAATGCATTGCATGCTCTGAGGTTATTTCCTGAAACACTGGCTCTGATTTATCAATGTGCAACTGTAAACCTATTTCAGTATATCCATATATATATATAACATGTACACACACGTTTATTTCATTTTCATCCAGTTCCTTTCTTTTTTTATTTTGTTCTTGTTCCTTGAAATTTTCTTGTTCTGTCTTTTACCCTTTTACCAATTTTTTTTGTTTTATCTCCTAATTCATGTCTTCATCACTTATTTCAGAGCCTTCTGTCTTCTTTATTTTGTTCATCTAGTTTTTCTTCTGTTCTACTACTTCTAAAATTTCTTATCATTGTTCATTTTCTTCTATTTTTCCCCATACTTTAAATTTTACATTCCGCCCAAAAAAGTACAATTTTGTTACATCTATAACATTTGCATCATGTCCCATTTCCCCATAAATAAAACATTTTCTTATATCACAGTTACTTATCAGATGTCCTTTATTTCCACAAAAAAACAAAACAAAACAAAACAAAACAAACATGTTTTTGGTTGTCCCCAGTATTTTACAACACCCCTATTGCCCCTCCACATTTATCTTGCTTGGTATATGTATATTTTTTCTCCTTCTATTTTTAAAACATTATTACAATCCCACCCACTAGTCCATAACCCCCTTTTATTGTAAATAGCTATGCATTCTGCCATAAAACACCATTTTCAAATGTCCCTTCAGTCTCTATTTCCACCTCTGTTTGAAATTATTTATGAGTTTTCTTTTTTGTTTCCCTGTTAAATGCTTTTATCACAAAAATTCCATGAGTTACAGTCTTTCTTAAATGTCCATTAAAAAACAGTCTCAATATAATGTCAGAAAATGGTTCTTTGTTAATAACAATACATGTTCTTACCTCATGTGCTTTTATACCCAAAGGAGCTATTACATTGTCCCGCACTTCATACCTGTTCATTTCTTTATCTTCTTTGCTTTGAATCCATACCGCACATTTCCATTTTTTATTTTCTTCTGCCTTTTTTTTTTACTACTCCCCTTTTGCCTTCTTTAACTTTCTCAGCATATGTTTTTTTTTCTATTTCACCACTTTTCTGCAGGATTGTCTTCGCATCCTCCTTTCATAGTTTCATCATAATGTCCCCCAGAAAATGCCTCCTTTATTTTCTGTCTCACTCTGAATTACCAGTAAATCATCCCATAACCCTCTCAACTGGAGGGTTATAATTGTGCATCCATCATTTGCTGACTCATCTCCATCAAACAGATTTCTATGAAACATTTCCTCAGAATCCTGCACACATTCTGTGGTCCTGATATTGACTTTCTCTTCCATTTCTCTCACAAATTCCTTTAGCTCCTTCTCTCTACATTTACCTCATAGTTTCAATGGGCCACCTCAGTGGAATGGAAACAGGAAGTGCTCATGCAAAATGGGTCCCACTTACAACAATGACAAGTAAGGGAAGTTCTCTGATGCCTTGGCCAAATTTCCCCTAGTAGTACAAATACCACCTTGGGTCTCCCCTGAGAAGAGGCTATTAGCCTAGTGGGACTAATCTGGTCAACAAAGAATAAATAAGGAAATTAATATAAATTGACAACTCTCAGTCACCAGTAAATGAGCAAAGCTGACAACTTACACCTTTTCCAAGAGCGTGAGGTGGGAGGGTCTAACATTTTTTAAAGATAACAGCTTTGAACACAATCTTTTTTATCTCTCTCTGTTTTGAGGAAAATGTAAATGGATGGATAATGGCTTTTGCCATCTTAAAGTAAAGCACTGACCAGAGTTACAATTTTATAAAAGGAAGAATAAGCCTGCTTTCATAACCATCTAAAAAGCTAGTGATTCATAACACTGTCTCTAAATGGGGAAAAATCATTTGTGATATCTAAATTATGTCATGTTATAAGGAGTAAGACTGCAGTCTGGGAAGAGGGCAGAGTAATTCCAATGCTGTAGTAGAGCATATAATTCCAAGATATGAAAAAAATGTTTTTGGTTTCACTATTTGATTTTCCTTTAACTTTATTTACTGTTCGTGATTCCCTTTGAGTAGTAGCTGTGCACTGAACCTTTGGAGCATTATGAAAGATGAATAGTAGCTGTACTCCTGAACAGCTGTGCATTCTACCATAATATACAGTTTGCTGGATGGGATAGTTTTGGACTCCCTAATGCATGGACATAAAGTCTTAGTCCAAAAATATCTGTGTTGTAGCACAAGAGCAGACTGCAAGTACTGCACTGGGCAGTTTTCCGTCCATAAATGTTTTTATGTCCAATTAATAAATTTTTTTTTTCTATGTAGCCTGGTTTGGGTAGATATTTCTGTGAAAAAAACTGGAAATGGTTGGTCTAGTTGCTTAGAGAGATAAAGCCCTGACTATCGCTCAGCCAACTGTGTTCAGTTAACAGGTAGAGTGGCTAAGAAGGATGGGCATGCATCTTCCAAGTGGAGGGGTGCTAATAAAAAAATGAGCATTGTGAAAGGAAAGTGAGTAAGTCATAACTCCCCTGGATAGAAGCACAGATGAGCTGAGCCTCCAGGATACCCAAAGGATCCACGACTAGGCCCAGCAAAAAAAAAATGAATAAAGTCCAGGGGATTGAAGAGTTGCTAGTAAATTGAGTATTGGGAGCCAGGATGGTAACAGTGAAGTTAGAGAGACCCAAAAACAAAACAGGAAATGTTGGAAGGACATGTATGTGTCTCAAAGTTTACCTCTTCTCTAAAATAGGCTTCCCATCCATGTAAAATAAAGTTCATCTGTTCAAATGCAACTTGGACAAGTGGATGGGAAATACCAAATCTGCCCCTGGTTTAGCAAGTATGTCTGTAATGGACAGTGGCGGTTTGTGAATTCTTGATGTGTACAATCCTATATTATAACCTTAACATTGTATGGGGAATTGATGCATGCCAGCAATATTTTGATAAATTTGGGGTAAACTTAGCTAGACTTAAAATAGCTTTTATGCCAATAGCCTAGTAACCACCTATGAACCTATATGATATATATCTATATATATATATCTATCTATCTATCTATCTATATATATATATATATATATATATAGGTTCATAGGTTAGTACTAGGCTAACTGCCCTTGTGAGCCATTTTAAGCCTAGCCAATTATCCCCTGTGAGATTCAAACCCTGTACCTTGTGTTTGTAAGGCAAACACCTTAACCATTAGCTCTATATATATATATATATATATATATATATATATATATATATATATATGTATATATATATGTATGTATATATATATATATATATATATATATATATATATATATATATATATATATATATACACATACATATAAATATATAAATATATATATATTATAGGAGGCTAAGCTCTCTCAACCCAAGACTGGATCAGACAGCCAAGAGGAGAAGGGTAATACTGGCATCACACCACCAGTCTCACATAGACCTATTAAACCATCACCGGTAAAAAACACACTTAAATACATGAAAACATACTCGTAGGCAGTAAATAAAAATCTGCAAAAGCAACAGATCCCTCCAAAGCAGACATCCAGGCAACCCTAACACAAATCATGAAACACATACTTCACAAAACCAGTGTGCCATGCAATCACAGCTCTCAAGGCAAAATAACATACCCAACATACTAGTAATAGGTGACTCTATAGTCAGGCACACTGATGTCCCACTCACTAGACTGAATAAGGAGAAGGCTGCTGTTAGCTGCCTGTCGGGTGCCAGGATCCACCACATAACACAAGCACTCAGGTCACTCCAGAATAAGTACAAATATGACTCTGTCATTGTCAGTGTGAATGACCTGAGCTGTACCTCCCTGGACTACATGAAAAGAGACATGAAAGAGCTCTCTGATCACATAGCCCATGCTGGTATGACCCTGACCCAGAGTAGCATCCTGCCCTCACCAAGAATGATGCCACGGTATAAAGAAAAAATGATTAATTTTAACAACTGGCTAAGTTTCTGGTGTCATTCAAAGGGGATCCAGTGTCTGTCTGCCTGGGATGACATGCTCGACAAGCCACGCTGCTTCGCTAGAGATGGCATGCACCTGTCACCCTTAGGCTTTCGAATACTGGCCACGGCTCTTGCCACCCCCATATTTCCTTTTTTAGGTAAGGCTCAAAAGACAAATCCACCGCCGTAAATAGCACAAGTAACAAAAGTCTGAGGGTAACACTACTCAATGCCAGAAGTCTAAACCTCAAAATGCATGCACTCAAGGCACTCCTCAGTATGAAGAAAATCGATATATGTGCAGTAACAGAAACCTGGTTTAAGGCTCCAGAGAGCACCCCAGCACTACCAGGGTACAACCCATACCATACATTTTGGCCACAGAACCCGGACCAAAATACAAAAGGCGGGGGAGTATCCATATTCATCAAGGATACCTACACCTCCAGGTTAGTGGCACAGCATGATGCTTCAGAGATTATCCATGTGCAACTAAATGGGCAAAACTGCAATTCAAATTGTAGCTTGCTACAGATCACCCACCATGTCCCAGGACCCCCATTCCGCATTTCTGGAAACACTGGGTAACATAAAGGTCCTACCAAACACCCTAATATTGGATGATTTCAACTACCCAAACATTAATTTGGAAAACTACTTAAGTACTAACTCCCTTGCCCAACATTTCCTAGAATTTATTAACTCAAACACCCTGGAACAACTGGTCAACACTCCCACCAAAGATGACAACTTATTGGACCTGGTCATCACCAACATGGGTGACCGGTGTTCCACACCAGAGGTCAACCCCTCACTGGTTAGATCTGACCATAAACAAATCATTTTGGATATCCACATTCTGCCCCCACCCCTGGACAAGGAAACCACCATGAAAAACTTTACAAAAGCAAACTTCACGTTACTTAAGACGGAGGTGGAAAGTTTCAAAGCCCCCATGCTTAAGGATAACACTGTCCAAGCTGCAAAGTCCTTTACTAATGCATTCTATGGGCACCTACAAGAATGCATGGATTGTGCTATCCCAAGCAAAACCAAGACTCACTCCTCCAAGAAAAGGAAACCAGTCTGGTGGACCCCTGCCATAAACAAGCTATACAATAGAAGGAGGAAACTAGTACAGAAAAGAGTAAAATCCCAAGAAGGGAAGACATCTCTGATCAGTATTAGCAAGAAACTACGATCCCTCATAAAATCGTCCAAGGCGAGCTTTGAAAGAAAACTTGCCAAGGACTCCAAAGATAACCACAAGGCATTCTTTAGCTATGTCAAGAATCTAAGCAATGCTCAGATCTGTTTGGAGTTAGTGAAAAATGGCACAAAATACACTTAACCAACCGATATTGCCAAAATCCTGACAGACAGGTTCAGTGCAAACTTCACCCCCTCTCTCACCCCCAAAAGGGCCCATAACCATACCAGAAGAATGTAGAGCCCCTGAAATCACAGATACTCAGGTTAAAATAGCCCTCTCCAAAGCCAAAAACACAGCATCAATAGGACCGGACGGTGTCCTAGTCTGCGTCCTATACAAACTCAAAGACGAATTAACCCCTCACCTAAACACACTGTTCAAACTCAGCCTCTCCACAGGCTATACACCCATAGAGTAGTGCACAGCAACAGTTATCCCGGTCCACAAAGGTGGAGCCAAATCAGACGCCAGGAACTATTGCCCTATAAGCCTGACTAGCTTGGTCTGCAAGGCTATGGAGTGCATCATCATGGAACTCATTAAAAGAGACATTGGGAACCTCCAAACAATGGACCCTACCCAGTTCAGCTTGGTTAAGTGCAGATCATGCCTCCTAAACCTGGTGGACTTCTTTGAGACAGTTACCAAGGCTATAGACGAGGGAAAGGTGGTACACACAGCCTATCTAGACCTCGCAAAGGCCTTCAACACCATTCCCCATTCTGGTATTATAGACAAGCTCACCAGCCTGAACATAAACCCCTATGTCACAAGATGGGTTGCCAATTGGCTCATGGACAGAACCCACATGGTGAGAGTTGCGGGAGCTAGGTCTGACTCTAAACCGGTTACAAGTGGCATTCCCCAGGGCTCAGTCCTAGGACCCCTCCTGTTTGGCATATACTTCTCAGAGGTACAGACAAGCACAGGAGTACTATGGCTGACCAAGTTCAAAAAAAAAAAAAAAGCCTATCAGTGAGTTATTATGAAAACAGGTGTTCAGAATCTTTATTGTAAGTTGACCAAACTGAATATCTCTACAGTCATCTTTTCCTGTATTTCTCATTATCTCACTGGTCTAGTATATGAAGAAGGTCAGTTATTTTCATATTTATTAATTTATAGGTAAGATGATTTTATAATTTTCTATTTTATTTACTATGTATAAAGTTGTTCATAGGATCATAAGTTCATAAATTAGTACTAGGCTCACAGTCTTTATGGACCACTCCAAGCCCAGCCAATTACCCCATGTGAGAATGGCATGCTGCATCTTGTGCCAATCCTTGTCGATGTAATTCTATTCTTTAACTGTATACATATTTACTTAT
>NC_056743.1:1122735534-1122815534 GCF_019279795.1 Protopterus annectens
AATATTCAACATCTGTTCATAAGTATTCAAACACTTCTTTAAATTAATAAGAATTCATAGCCATGATATACATTGATTTTCAGTTGTCCTTCAGTCTTTTACTGTTTTTGTCAGTTTTTTACTGTTTTTTTGTCTTTCATTACCAACCATCTCTTGTTGCATTTCTCTGCAAAGAAATTGATAGATTCCAGTCAATTTCTTCTTTTTTTAGGATTTTATTTTTCTGTTTAAAGTGCATTGCATCTTTCAAGGTGTTAAAAATTATTTCGTTTGGAAAGTGAATCCTTATATTTGCTGGAAACAAGGCTTGTGCATTCATACTGTTTTTCTTTAAGCATTTAACAAGTGGCACACATGCTTTACTCTTTGACATCTTTAATGTTGAATAGTCATTGTCAAATCTTATCATATTTTCTTTAATTTTAACTGGATAATTTTTCCATGCAGCTTTTAAGACCAAATCCTTATCTTTATTTGAGGAAATATTTACGAACACTGACCTCAGTGAAGGTTTTTTTTTTTTAAAGATGAGTTAAAAAGTGATGTATAGATCCTTTCAATGCCAAAGGAAAAAGCTTCAGGCAGGTTAAAAGTTTTAGGTAGCCAAGTGTTAAGGAATTGAATCATACTATCTCCATCTTTTTTTCAGGAATCCCATAAATCCTGATGTTATTTCTTTGAGATCTGTTATCAAAGTCTTATATTATTTCCGTGAATATGTTGTTTTGTTTCAGAAGAAATTCAGTGTTATTCTCATTTTCAAGTAATCCCCCATCAACATGAGACATTGCCTCTTCTATACTCAAGATTTGTGATTATTGTTGTTTAAGAGAATCACTCAGCACTTCAACTTGTTTTTTACATTCCTCTTTAAAATTTTCCATTTTGCTTTCTAATTTATCTTTCTTTACAGATAACTCACTGATGTTACTTAGTATAGCCTGTATGCCTTGATTCATAGTACTGTCCTGTACACCGGGCTTAGAGTGGCTCGTTCTTAGACAATTAGTTATTTCTATTTTTTTTATAGTTAAAAGCAATTAAAAGGATTTTAAACTTGTTTTTTTTTGTAGTAAATATTTCAGCAGATGTTGAACTATACATCCATCAAGTTTTCAAATGTTCTATTTTTTTTTTCTAAAAATCCTGTCAGAGATGTTAAAACGAAACAGAGCTAAAAACAGTGCTGTTAGTTGCTCAACATCTTGGGCACGTCCCATCTAAACTAGTTTCAGGTGTTCAAAGACTTATGGTATGCATAGCCTAAGAAGCCCAAGGTTTATTTTTCAATTTAGAGGAGATCCAGACACAGAATCAAGTACTGGTTAGCAAGAAAATATCCTTGCAAGTTGCAGAGGAGAAGCCACTACCCAGGTCCAGCCCTCTGAAGGCGATGAGAAGGGCTAGGAAAAATACCCCAGCATCAGTGTAGAATACTCCTCAGGCAGACTGTATTCCTGACATTGAAGGTAATGACATATGAGAGACAACTGAGGTTGGGGTAATAGATAGGGGAAGTCAGCGGATGAATACCACGAAGAGTTTTTCAATTCATTTCCTGAGGAGGGTATAGTGAGACTATTTGACATAGCCTTGAAGAGGAAATTTGGTGCCACACCTACTTTGTGTAATAGGCACCAAGGTACAGTTCCCCCATGTATGGTCTCACCACTCCCCTTACTATCACAGCAAACCCAGGCTATTCCTTCTATTCCAGCAAAAAAAGACTGCTTTGGATGTTCCCAACCTTATTCTCATTCATTTTTTTTTCTCTCATGGCCCTGATAAACCCTTCTGGCACAACATCTCCAGGTTTGCACATTACAGCATATGTCCCAGAGAACATCAAGGAGAAAATATATATAGGGGACTTTGTGGACATATTCAATTTAGTTTATATCAATGGTAATCATCATATAATTGACAGCTCTCACAGCCATTGGAATAAGCCTCTATCAAGTCTGTAACTAGGAACAGGGACATATGGGCTTTAGGTTGTGTGGTATTTATGGGCATTATAATGGAAAACAGATCTCAGTCAGGCATTTTCGTTGCTCGCCTATTTTTTTGGCCATTAGAGATGCTTACCACATTAGAATTACAGCCTGGGCATTATATGAATGGAGACTTAGGAAACTTAAGGCCTCAGATAAATCTATCAAGTGGGAACTGAGGCATCTGGACATTTGGTTAAGCGTTATGTTGGATAAACCTAACATGTCTGAGAATGAAGCTTCAGCGAGAAGTCAAGGAGATGAAAAATTTTGTTGGACTGGGTGTACATTTATATTTATGCTCCTCCTGTGGTAAGGGTCATCTAACATGTTGATGTTGGGCTTAAGCAGGCCACTCCACATATAGTATATTGTCACCTTTTCATGAGGATAGATCTGTCTTGGCCCAGAACTTTCTAGTCAGGGGTAAACAGTTTTTCTCATGGACTAAAACCCAATGCATCAAGGTTTCAGGCTAGATGACAAGCATTCTCACTCCTCAATTAAACTAGTTAGTTTGGGTCAGTTGCTTTCATTGAACCTAGATGTTAAAGTTGCTGCCTTTCTTATTGAAGTATGTGAAAATGATTTCAAGACCGGTTCTTCAGTTCCCTTAGAGCTGAACTGAGGTGGGCTACCAACCACAACTCTGAGCTGAGATACCAGATCACTAGAGGCTTCTGAGCTTTCAAAAAAACATAAGTTGCCTGTTTTTTTTTTTTTTTTTTGCTTATTTATACTATTTACTGTGCTATTTTATTGCCTGCTGTCTACTTGTATACTGTATTTATTTACTGTGCACCAAACTAGACTGTTATACTGCAATTGGCTGCAACACTGTGCCTGTAAAATGAATTTTGTTTTGCTGTTTTCACTGTTTGGCAAGCTTTCTTGTTGTTTCCACTCTATTGCTGGCATTTTTCACTGTTTTAAAACCATATGTTTTGCCTGCTCTGGTTTTCCCACCAAGCAGTACTTAATTAACTGATCTGTTAACTGTTTAAATAAATCATTCTTTAGGGCCTCCTGGCTGATTTTCTGCTGTTTTAAACATCTTTTGAGTGTCTCACTGCTATTGTTCTGCTGTGTTAAATATTCTCTATTGTTTCCCACTGAAACTAGGATAGCTAATAGCTGCAGCATAGTACAGATACAGGTCTGCTGCTTTTGGAACTGTTTCCGATGGTTTGTTTGTTCTGAGCACATTTTCCAGGTCATCTTGGATTGGAAGGGGCCTATATGCACTTTTGTGAGAGAATTGTGTTTGATTGGCATGTGACTGGTAAATGGAGGCCAGTCTAGGGCTTTGAATAAGCATCCTCATTGGTCTTTTTGAATTTTGTTAGAGTTTATTGAAGTTTTAGCTTCTGGTATTTACGCCCTGCATCTGAGCAGGTTTCTCTTTGTTTGTGCATCTTGAAGCATAGCTTACTGTCACTCAATTGTGTGCCAAAGTTGGGCAGTTAAATTCAACAAATTTTCCCTTAAAGCCCAGGCAGAAATATCTATCTGCTGAGTTCCTCCTTAATCTTTTCTGAAAAGCCACCCCAGTGACAACAGTCTTCAACCTAGCATTATGTACAGTTGGACTACCCTTGTTTCTCCTGCCAACCTTGTTGACTTTGGTCTCTTGAGGCAGTGTAGCAATTTGCCTCATGCACATAGACAACCTTCTACTAGTAACACAGTCTAGTACAGAGTGCGAGTGATGTGTTTATACTAGGAATGTAAAATCCATGCTCTTACTCACTCAAAACATAACACGGATAAGGTTGTCAACTCAACTACCACTACATATTTGCATAGTACCATTACTCATACACATAGTATGCATCAAACACATAAATCCACATAAGTGGAGGCTCTCACAAAAAACTTACCAAAACACCAGAGACCTCCAAAAGCACAAATCTGCTACAGCTAACACAGTCTCCACAGCACCCATGACACACAGCAACACCAGTGTCTCACCCATCAAGCCCATAAGGAGTGACACTCAATAATGTTTTCTTGTCATTGGAGACTCAATAGTGAGATGCAAGGATGTCCCACTCACCAGGTTTGACAAGGAGAAAGTCACAGTCCACTGCCAGGATTCACCAAATCATGCATGGACTCAGGTCTTTCAGCAACAAAAACCGTTATTACTCTATCATAGTTCATGTTGGTGTGAATGATCTGAGATGTACCTCACTGGACTATACGAAGAGAGACTTGGTTGAGCTCTCTGTGTATATGTCCCAGGCAGGTATCTCCCTAAGCCTTGAGCAGCATACTACCCTCACCTAGACTGATGCCACAATATAAATAAAAAATGATTGATTTCAATAATTAACACGCAGTAATGAAGAAATAATGATTATTTATTTATAATTCCTTCAAATCCACAAAATGTTGCAAAAAAACAGCTGCCAACACAGAAATGCTGTGTCACTATCGAGAACCACCAGCGAAGCCAAAAACATCAGCAAACAACCATACGCTCTGCAAGGATGGCATGCAGGGTCAAGCTAACAATGTAAATCACCAACGACCAGCAAAAAACGATAGTGAACACGCAGTAATGAAGAAATAATGATTATTTATTTATAATTCCTTCAAATCCACAAAATGTTGCAAAAAAACAGCTGCCAACACAGAAATGCTGTGTCACTATCGAGAACCACCAGCAAAGCCAAAAACATCAGCAAACAACCATACGCTCCGCAAGGATGGCATGCAGGGTCAAGCCAACAATGTAAACCACCAACGACCAGCAAAGAATGATAGTGAACACGCAGTAATGAAGAAATAATGATTATTTATTTATAATTCCTTCAAATCCACAAAATGTTGCAAAAAAACAGCTGCCAACACAGAACTGCTGTGTCACTATCGAGAACCACCAGCGAAGCCAAAAACATCAGCAAACAACCATACGCTCCGCAAGGATGGCATGCAGGGTCAAGCCAACAATGTAAACCACCAACGACCAGCAAAAAACTATAGTGAACACGCAGTAATGAAGAAATAATGATTATTTATTTATAATTCCTTCAAATCCACAAAATGTTGCAAAAAAACAGCTGCCAACACAGAAATGCTGTGTCACTATCGAGAACCACCAGCGAAGCCAAAAACGTCAGCAAACAACCATACGCTCCGCAAAGATGGCAGGCAGGGTCAAGCCAACAAACCACCAACGACCAGCAAAAAAGCATATGGTTGTTTGCTGACGTTTTTGGCTTCGCTGGTGGTTCTCGATAGTGACACAGCATTTCTGTGTTGGCAGCTGTTTTTTGCAACATTTTGTGGATTTGAAGGAATTATAAATAAATAATCATTATTTTTTCATTACTGCGTGTTCACTATCGTTTTTTGCTGGTCGTTGGTGGTTTACATTGTTGGCTTGACCCTGCATGCCATCCTTGCGGAGCGTATGGTTGTTTGCTGATGTTTTTGGCTTCGCTGGTGGTTCTCGATAGTGACACAGCATTTCTGTGTTGGCAGCTGTTTTTTTGCAACATTTTGTGGATTTGAAGGAATTATAAATAAATAATCATTATTTCTTCATTACTGTGTGTTCACTATCGTTTTTTGCTGGTCATTGGTGGTTTACATTGTTGGCTTGACCCTGCATGCCATCCTTGCAGAGCGTATGGTTGTTTGCTGATGTTTTTGGCTTCGCTGGTGGTTCTCGATAGTGACACAGCATTTCTGTGTTGGCAGCTGTTTTTTTGCAACATTTTGTGGATTTGAAGGAATTATAAATAAATAATCATTATTTCTTCATTACTGCGTGTTCACTATCGTTTTTTGCTGGTCGTTGGTGGTTTACATTGTTGGCTTGACCCTGCATGCCATCCTTGCGGAGCGTATGGTTGTTTGCTGATGTTTTTGGCTTCGCTGGTGGTTCTCGATAGTGACACAGCATTTCTGTGTCGGCAGCTGTTTTTTTGCAACATTTTGTGGATTTGAAGGAATTATAAATAAATAATCATTATTTCTTCATTAGTGCGTGTTCACTATTGTTTTTTGCTGGTCGTTGGTGGTTTACATTGATTTCAATAATTGTCTTAGTTTTTGGTGTCATTCCAAGGGGATCCAGTTCCTGTCTGCCTGGGACGCCATGAGTGACAAACTTCACTGCTTTGCCAGAGACAGTTTGCACCTGGCACCCCCTAGGCTTTCAGCTGCTGGCAAAGGCTCTTGCCTCCCATCAGTGCCATGTTTAGGCAAGATCTCGAAAACAACATTATTGATGTGAAATTAACCAATCAGAACAAAATAAGGGTCCTGCTGCTAAATGCTAGGAGCTTAAACCAAAAACTGCACTCCTTGGAACCACTTCTATCACTGGAAGATGCAGATGTCTGTGTAGTCACAGAAACCTGGCTTAAGGCCTCAGAGAATATCCCAGCCCTGCAAGGCTACAATGCCTTCCACACCTTTAGACTACAAGAGGAACATGTGTAAACCAAATGAGGCAGTGTTTCAATCTATATTAGAGATAAATTCACCTCATGTCTGTTTAGACAGGTCAGCTCCATGGAGTTACTCCAGGTCCAGGTTATGATGGGTAAGACCCCCATTCAAGTACTAGCCAATTATAGATCCTCCTCCATGTGTCACAACACCTATGAAGCCTATTTAACCAAACTGAAGACAATCTAAATTTTATGGAGCACACTGTTTATGGGGGATTTCAGTTATCCCACCATCAACTGGGAAACCTACTCTAGCCCAAACTGACTAGCACAAAGGATCATTGACATTGTGAATTCAAATGCCTTGGAGCAAATTGTCCACACCCCAACAAGAAGAACAGACATTCTAGATCTGGTCCTCACCGACATGTCAAACAGATGCACTGCCGCAACTGATGGACCCTCATTAGTTAAAACTGACCACAAATCAATCACCTTCGAATTGACACTAATACCAGAACTCACAAAGGGTGAAATCAGAGTAAAGAATTTCACCAAGGCACTGTATACCCTCGTAAGTGAAGGTAGAAATGCATTCCAAGCCTCACCCAGAACTGAAAGTGGTAACTACATTGAAGCTTATACTAAAGCCCTGTACAGTCACTTGCATAAGTGTATAAACTCGGCTGTTCAATATAAAATCAAAGCTTGAGCACCGAGTAAAATCAAGCTGCCATGGTGGACTTCCAGCATCAACAAACTCTACAATAAATGCAAAAAGTTGCTGTCCAAGAAAACAAAGACAAGGACCGAACAATGGAAAAGCACCCTCCTCAGCCTTAACAGGCAAGTAAGACAACCTGTCAAATCATGCAAGAGCTCCTTTGAGGGAAACCTAGCAAGTACTGCCAAGGATAACCATAAGGCCTTTTATAGCTATGTATGAAACGTAAAGGGTAGAACCCAAGCATGTGCAGAACTGGTGGCCAGCGGTATCACACACACACTGACCCCACAGAAATAGTAAACCTGCTAGCAGATCGGTTTGGAGAAAAGTCCACTCTCTTATCCCCTCCTAACTTACAACAAACCATCCCCCAAACTTCCCCCCTACCTTACATATCTGAAGAGCAAGTCCTCAAAGCCCTGTTCAAGGCAACGAACATGGCCTCTGTGGCACCAGATGAAATTCCAGGCTGTCTTCTATACAGGCTAAAACATGAACTAGCATCACCACTAAGTACCCTTCTCAATCATAGCCTAATCACATGGTTTGTTCTTGTGGAATGGAGAGCAGCTACAGTTATTCCCATCCACAAAGGTTGCCTAGCAACAGACCCAGGGAATTACAGACCCAGAAGCATGACCAGACTCATCTGTAAGGCCATGGAACGCATTATGGACCTCATAAATAAAGACATAGGTGCTCTCCAAACCATAGACCCTACTCAATTTGGCTTTGTGAAGGGCATATTCTGCCTGTTAAATTTGGTGGATTTCTTTGAAAATGCGACCAAGGCCATTGATGAGACTAAATTTGTGCACAGAGCATATCTTGACTCGGCAAAGGCTTTTGACACAATCCCACATTCAGGCATTACCAATAAACTTAGCAAATTGAATGTAAACCCCTTTGTTGTAAGATGGGTTGCCAACCGGCTTACAAACTGGACACACACTATCAAAGTAGGTGACTCCACATCAGCCAGCAGACCTGTTACAAGTGGGGTGCAACAGGGGTCAGTGCTTGGGCCCTACTGTTTGGTATATACTTCCCAGAAGTTCAGGTCAAAACTAAAGGATTGTTGCTGACCAAGTTTGCAGATGACTGCAAACTAGGTCCAATCATTGAATCCCGAAATTATGTCAGTATACTCCAGGATGGTCTCACACAGACCAACAACTGGTGTATTAGTCATGGTCTGAAACTGAATGCAGAGAAATCCATCATCATTCCCTTGTGCACAAACAATGTCCCTTTACACTATCAAATCAATAACAATACCCCAAGTACCCATGAAGTGGTAAGGGACCTGGAATCACAGGTTGACCACAACCTTAACTTCAACCGGGTCTATATCATATGAGCGAAATGCACAAACTGCAAACTCTCATAATATCGAACGTACTGGACCTAGAACTTCCTATAGTGGGGGGCTGCGTCCCCCACACCCCCCACTAAATATACATTCCAATTCCGAGATCACACTACGGTGAGGAAAGGGCTAATATCCCATTCTTCACTGTACCGCAATCTCAGAAAAAACACTTAGAGGTCCAGTACGTTCAATAATATGAGCGTTTGCAATTTGTGCGATTCGCTCATATAATATAGACCCACTTCAACCACCATATGTCTACCATTGTAAGGAAAACTTTCCACGTAGCTCACTTGATCAGTAAAAGCATCGCCTTGAGAGCAAAAGAAGTTATAACCCCCCCCCCCCATACTAGGCACTGGTCTAGCCCATAATTGAGTATAAAGCCCCATTCAGTATGTACCATACTAAGCATCTACAGCAATTAGAAAGACCTCAGAGATTTCTAACAAAGAAGATAAAGGGCCTCCGCCATGTGCCCTACATGGACTGACTAAAATCCCAGTCACTATACTATATAGACTTCTTAGTGAAGACTTATACTTGGCGTACAAAGCAACCCAAGACCCAAACCTAATGAATTTACTGCATATCTATAAATCAAATGGGTCAAGGGCTACCCATTCCAGGGGCTTAAATATACCCTGCAACTTAAATAGGACATGCTGAAGGGACAGATCTCTCTCCCAGGGACTGCCACATCTTTGGAACAGGCTACCAACTCATGTTAAACTGAGCACTGTCAACATTGTTCAAGAGGAACCTGGATGAGTGGATGGGGCACCATAAATTCTAACTGGGGATAGCGCCCACAACTTTCCTGGACATGGGCAGTCATCACTAAATGCAATCTTGGATACTGACTAGCACCTCTACGGCATTACATTGGGTTGAAACGGCTAGGCTTAAAATGACCTGTAGGTTGAAAGCCTATGATCCTATAAGGGTCACAAGGATATTTCATCTAGTTTAATTGAGAAAAAACTATCAGCTGGTAGAGTAATAAACCCCTTTTTGCATCTCCCAGACTTTGTTTACAATTTCCCCTTTTGAACACAGTTCCCACAAAAACATCCACAAGATCACTCAATGGCTAAAAAAAGTAAAAACTGGAACAAGTTTATTGGTAAGCGCTTTCATGATGTGGATACATCACTTCATCAGACCTATAACTGACACAACAAGGCTGTGCTTATATTACTAAATTGATTTAAAAACAACCAATCATAGTAAACATCAACAATTTCGCTATCATTTCTTAAAAGGTACACAACAAACAAAAACATCTTCTTAATACTAAAGTGAATGTATAAGAACACAAGGATCAAACCTTGTAGAAATTCTTACAACTTTTACATTTTCAGATATTGGAGCTAACAGTATAAAAATATTTATGCAAGTAAAAGTTGTAAGAATTTCTACAAGGTTTGATCCTTGTGTTCTTATACATTCACTTTAGTATTAAGAAGATGTTTTTGTTTGTTAAGTGTACCTTTTAAGAAATGAGAGTGAAATTGTTGATGTTTACTATGATTGGTTGTTTTTAAATCAATTTAGTAATATAAGTGCAGTCTTGTTGTGTCAGTTATAGGTCTGATGAAGTGATGTATCCACATCACGAAAGCACTTACCAATAAACTTGTTCCAGTTTTTACTTTTTTTAGCTATTGAGTGCTACTTTTTAGCCATTGAGTGATCCTGTGGATGTTTTTGTGGGAACTGTGTTCATATATTTTGTCTAAGGATCCTGTTTTGCTGACCACTGTCTGTTTTGTGCTTGGGAATTTCCCCTTTTGGCTTAGTCCTCAAAAAAAAAGATGGGGAATTCAGATTGACTCATCCCCTTTCTCACGGATCATATGTCAGTGATATATCTGACAGGGATTAATCTGAAGTGCATGATCATTCTTTGGAACAAGTGACAGAAGTGCGTTTGAGGTACTCAAATCCATGGGTCTGTAAATGAGATATTCAGTCAGCTTTTTGCCTGCTTCCCATCAGTTAAGATGATTGGCCACTGTTAGGTTTCCAGCATAATGGCTACTTCTATTTTGACACAGTTATGACCTGGGGGTGCTCAGTAGCAGTACTGATTTTTAGGTATTCAGCTGGCCTTACATTGATGATAGCAGCAGAGAGCAAATGACAATCTGTGGTTCACTATTGATTGAGTTTCTGATAGTGGGTGAAGGTAAAGAAGGGATGAAGGATGTCAATATTTCTGGATCTTTGCACTAATTTGGGAGTATCCTTAGCTGAGGATAAGTCAGAAGGGCCAAGCCAAGAACAGACATTTCTAGGTCTAGCATTAAATGTCACATCAAAGTCCTTCAATGTTCTGACAGACAAGTTAGATCAACTCAGATACACAGTTTCTTGGGGCCAGTAAGACTAGCGTAGGAGACATCATATACCTCCATGGCTTGTTGATCTTTGCATGCAGAGCCATTGCCCCAAGCAGAATCATTCTTTGAGCTATCTCTAATTTACTGAATGGTAATAAGCCCAAACAATGGGGTGGAAATAATGCGCAGTGTCAAGGAGTCATCCATGCCATGAATAAACAGGGGTCCAAGTCCAAATGGGTGCAGTCAGTCATAGTTTTGTTATGTTTATAAATCAATTTATCTTTTTCTAGCATTCATTTAATGGGGTGTGCCAGTGGAATAGCTGACAGTCTGTCATATTTCTGTTTACCAGGTTTCATCAGTTAGGTTGGGATGCAGAATGTCTAGGTACTTTTATTCCCACAGATGTGTGGCTGATTGGAGAAGAATAGCTGGACCACTAGTGGCAAACTCACTGGCTCCAAATAATAGATGGGCTTATTCTTTATCAGAGTGCAGACCTTTAAAGCTTTTTATATTTCTTTAGCTCTAAGTTACAGAAGGTAGGGCTTGTCTTTGGTTATAAAATTTTTTGTACACAAATGCTGCAACAGCTACTCACTTAATATACTATGCATGCACTTAACAGCCTTAGGCTGGTTAACATGACTGAAGGGCCTTAAAGATTACTCTGGACACTGGATGACGAATAGAATGTTTAAAGGTTGGTAAAATACCTGAGGGACCCTCAAAGAACTCCAGAAATCTTATAGGATATCACCTCCTGGTCATTATTGTCAAGTGCCTGCTTATTTCAGCTGTCAAGTTTTATACCTTTACCATTTGGGCAACTTCAGTCACATGCCCTTATGCCAGGGCATTATGTGGTAGGAAGTTAATAAGTACCTTATGCTGGGGAAGAGTGAACCCAGACACTGGGGATGCACAAGCCAGTGCATTTCTTTGTGCCAGTCCCAAGCCTGGATAAATGGGGAGGGTTGCGTCAGGAAGGGCATCTGGCATAAAATTTTGCCAAATCATACATGCAGACAACAGTACAGAAATGCATACCGGATCAGTTGAGGCCCAGGTTAACAATGACCGCCACCAGTACTGTTGGCCAACAGGGTGCTGGCAGAAATTGGGCTACTGTTGGCTGATGGAGGAGAAGAGGGGGAAGGCATGGTCAAAGGCAGGTAAAGGCTAGGACTGTGATAGTGAGGGTCGGAACTTTGAATGTTGGCAGTATGACTGGTACAGGGAGAGAGCTAGCTGATATGATGGACAGAAGGAAGGTTGGTATATTGTGTGTGCAAGACACCAGATGGAAGGGGAGCAAGGATAGATGTATTGGAGGTGGTTTCAAATTGTATTTATCATGGTGTGGATGGGAGGAGAAATGACGTAGGCATTATCTTGAAGGAACAGTATTCTAAGAGTGTTTTGGAGGTGAAAAGAGCATTGGATAGAGTGATGTTTATGAAGCTGGCAATTGATGGTGTAATGATGAATGTTGTTAGTGCATATGCTTCACAAGTTGGGTGTGCGATGGATGAGAATGAAACATTTTGGAGTGAGTTGGATGAAGTGGTGATGACTGTACCCAAGGCTGAGAGACTGGTGATTAGAGCAGATTTCAATGGGCATGTTGGTGACAGGAACAGAGGGGATGAAGAAGTGATGGGTAGGTATGGTGTTAAGCAAAGGAATGCAGAAGGTCAGATGGTAGTGGATTTTGCGAAAAGAATGGACATGGCCGTGATGAATACATATTTTAACAAGAGGGAGGAGCATAGGGTGACATACAAGAGTGGAAGAAGATGCACAAAGGTGGATTATATCTTATGTAGAAGGGCCATTCTGAAGGAGATTGGAGACTATAAAGTGGTGTCAGGGGAAAGTGTAGTTAGGCAGCATATGATGGTGGTTTGTAGGATGACATCGGTGATCAAGAAGAGGAGGATGAGTGTGAGGGCAGCACCAAGGATCAAATGGTGGAAATTGAAAAAGGGTAATTGTGAGGTGATGTTCAGGGAAGAGTTAAGACAGGCATTGGGTGGCAGTGAAGAGTTACCGAATAGCTGGGTAACTACAGCAGAGCTAGTAAGAGAGATGGCTAGAAAGGTGCTTGGTGTGACATCTGGAAAGAGGAAGGAGGACAAGGAGACCTGGTGGTGGAATAAAGAAGTACAGGAGAGTATACAGAGAAAGAATTTGGAGAAGAAGAAGTGGGATTGTCAGAGAGATGAAGAAAGTAAACAAGAGTATAAGGAGATGAGGTGCATGGCAAAGAGAGAGGTGGTGAAGGCTAAGGATAAGGCGTATGAAGAGTTGTATAAAAGGTCGGACACTAAGGAGGGAGATAAGGACCTGTACCAATTGCCTAGACAGAGGGACAGAGCTGGGAAAGATGTGCAACAGGTAAGGGTGATAAAGGAAAATGAGGGAAACGTACTCACAAGCGAGGAGAGTGTGTTGAGCAGATGGAAAGAGTACTTTGAGGGGTTGATGAATGAAGAGAATGAGAGGGAGAGAAGGTTGGATGATGTGCAGATAGTGAATCATGAAGTGTAGTGGATTAGCTAGGAGGAAGTAAGGATAGCTATGAAGAGGATGAAGAACGGAAAGGCTGTTGGCCCAGATGACATCCCAATGGAAGCATGGATGTGTTTAGGTGAAATGGCAGTGGAGTTCTTAACTAGATTGTTTAATGAAATCTTGGAAAGTGAGAGGATGCCTGAGGAATGGAGAAAAAGTGTTTTGGTACTGATTTTTAAGAATAAGATGTGCAGAGTTGTAGTAATTACAGAGGGATTAAACTGATAAGTCACAGCATGAAGTTATGGGAAAGAGTAGTGGAAGCTAGGTTAAGAAGGGAGGTGATGATTAGTGATCAGCAGTATGGTTTCATGCTAGGAAAGAGCACTACAGATGCGATGTTTGCTCTGAGAGTGTTGATGGAGAAGTACAGAGAAGGTCAGAAGGAGTTGCATTGTGTTGTTGTGGATTTAGAGAAAGCATATGACAGGGTGCCTAGACAGGAGTTGTGGTATTGTATGAGGAAGTCGGGAGTATCAGTGAAGTATGTAAGAGTGGTACAGGATATGTACGAGGGTAGTATGACAGCGGTGCAGTCTGCAGTGGGAGTGACAGATGTGTTTAAGGTGGCGGTGGGATTACATCATGGATCAGCTCGGAGCCCTTTCTTATTTGCAATGGTGATGGACAGATTGACAGACGAGATCAGACAGGAGCCCCGTGGACTATGATGTCTGCAGATGACATTGTGATCTGTAGTGAGAGTAGGGAACAGGTGGAGGAGACCCTGGAGAGGTGGAGATATGCTCTAGAGAGAAGAGGAATGAAGGTCAGCAGGACTAAGACAGAATATATGTGTGTGAATGAGAGGGAGGATAGAGGAATGGTGAGGATGCAGGGAGTAGAGGTGGCGAAGGTGGATGAGTTCAAGTACTTGGGATCAACAGTTTAGAGTAATGGTGAGTGTGGAAGAGAGGTGAAGAAGAGAGTACAGGCAGGATGAAGTGGGTGGAGAAGAGTGTCAGGAGTGATTTGTGACAGATGAGTACGAGTAAAAGTGAAAGGGAAGGTCTACAAGAAGGTAGTGAGACCAGCTATGTTATATGGGTTGGAGACAGTGGCATTGACAAAAAGGCAGGAGTCAGAGCTTGACGTGGTAGAGTTGAAGATGTTAAGATTCGCACTGGGTGTGATGAGGGTGGACAGGATTAGGAATAAGTATATTAGAGGGTCAGCCCAGGTTGGAGGGTATGGAGACAAAGATAGAGAGGCAAGATTACATTGGTTTGGACATGTGCTGAGGAGGGATGCAGAGTATATTGGGAAAAAGATGCTAAGGATGAAGCTGCCAGTTAACAGGAAAAGAGGGAGGCTATTGTGATTTACAGTGATTTTCTTTTGCTTTACCTGGGAAAGCCTAAGATAGATCAGTATGGTAGGAGACAACAAATCCATTTGGACAAATCTAGAGTCCTGAAGGTTTGCCCGGCCCACTGGTTTATCTTGTTGCACAATATACATATATAAACAGCTTGATTGGGCCTTCTATTTACTTTATTGGCTGGTAAGCCTTTTCGGTTAGTAGATGCTAACATGCACTTTGAGCTGTTTCAAGTTAAGACATGGATGCACAAGGCTGCTCATCTCATTCCTCTCTGATAGGGCACACATCTGACCTATCAATGAAAGGCCATTCAACCTGAGTACTGATCTCATTCCTCTCTGATAGGGCACACATCTGACCTATCAATGAAAGGCCATTCAACCTGAGTACTGATCTCATTACTCTCTGATAGGGCATACATCTGACCTATCAGTGAAAGGCCATTCAACCAAAGTACTGATCTCATTCCTCTCTGATAGGGCACACATCTGACCTATCAATGAAAGGCCATTCAACCTGAGTACTGATCTCATTCCTCTCTGATAGGGCACACATCTGACCTATCAGTGAAAGGCCATTCAACCTGAGTACTGATCTCATTCCTCTCTGATAGGGCACACATCTGACCTATCAATGAAAGGCCATTCAACCAAAGTACTGAAGACAACTGGAAGGTAGTTATCTGAAGCCTCTTTATTTTATATTGTACATTAATACCATACTTTGTGTTGCAGGGAAGGAAGCTGCTTGGATTTTGGACATTTCATTAAAAGAGCAGCTCTGCAAGACTTGTCTCATCCAGTTGGGTACAATAAGTCTTTAGAACATAGTTGCTGGTCGTTTCAGTGATTTGTTTATGTTGGCTTGTCATGGTTCCAGTTCTGAGAGGTGCAGTGCAAATTGTCATCACATAAAAGGTTATCAATGGCTTTAGTTATTCATCTTGGAGGGCACAATTTTACCATGGTCATTAAAAAACTTGTTTAAGACAGACCATTGTATGATCTTCACAGACTTTGTGAATTATACCCTGAAGTAGTGTTATTCTAGTCTTCAACTGTGCTGAGACTTTGATGGCAAGCAGACTGAAGGAATGTAACTACTGAAATTTTGTGATGTTTTATTAACCACAGAGTGGCCCGGGCAGCTAAACAAGGTGGATTTCAAGTGATTGAACATTAGGATCTGGATAAACTAGATAGACATTTTTAGTCAATACAGACTACATCTGAACAATCTATGCTTTGGATTATTTAATTTGGATATTTTGTTAGTAGTTGAAAAATTCTTTAAAAGTTTTACTTTTCATTCCTTGTAAAAAAAAGGAAGTTGGAGAATACTGCTCTGAGAGGCCTTCGGGAATAGCAGCATGGCATCTATTCCATTTGGGAAAAGCAGCATGGCATCTATTCCATTTGGGAATAGCGGCATGGCATCTATTCCATTTGGTGATAGCGGCATGGCATCTATTCCATTTGGTGACCACCTTTCAGCTTCTTTGTATTTCAGCAGCCTCTTCATTATCAGCAGTTTGGTTTCAGGATTAAGCTGTGACCAAAGTTAGTTGATTTTGGGCTGGGAGGCAAGCCATAAGCATCTTTATAACAGGTCTGAGACAGCTTGGGTTACACACCCAGACCTTAATATTTTGCCATATACACCAACTGGCAAATGTATAAAGTTGCAAAAAGTATTATAATGTTGTTATGTGGTTATTGTTTTTTGGCATCAGTAATGTTGTCTATTTAATCAATAAACGGTGGCATCATCATTTTGGTATCTATATTCTCTCAGCTTAGAGGATACACAAATTTTAGTTACATTTCTCAAGAGACTTCCACTGCACTACATTATGCTCTTAATATTATGTATCTGATTCAGTTTTCTTCTATCTCCCCTCCTTTCTCACTTTGTTGAGATGCAAACAAAGGTATATAAGAAATATAATAAGAAAGATTTTTGCATCATTATAGATGATTCTGCAGTGCACCCCATTCTATTTATCTATTGTTCTTATGAGTTATTTAATAGGATTATATTATGTGGTTGTGTTATATGATGGATATTGTAATTTTTGAGATGCTGGATGTATTTTCAATTTGGAGAGACTGTCTTTTTATTTGCATTTTAATTAATTGAAAACACACATGTACATAAGAAGGATCAAGTCATGAAATCAGTGCGTACTCTGACAGAAGCATATTTTAATTATGTAAACTGGATATACTGTCTTGAGAGGGTGAACTTCCACAGATTATAATTGTACCTGTAATATCCCTTAAAGCTCATAACAGGCATTGAACAAAGAATATTTCACTCAGATCTGGAAATGGTGCTAGCAGGGAGCTAGTGTTAACACTAATAGCATCCATAAGTTGATTAGTTCAGTTATTCCTGTATTAAATGCTTTAGGCCATCAAAGGACAGAGTTACCTTACTATTATACTTACATTTCTTAGTATGTATTCAGTTATTTTCCCTTATGTTAAAAGGCATAATATTCAAAGATTACATAATTTCTGGTGGTAGTTTATTCCACAGACTCAGTAGAATGTGTGCTATAAGGATGACCTTTTCTCAGTGATTTGCAGTCTAAATATGATCTTTGAATACTTAATGAGTTTTGGTACTCGTATGCAATTCCGATCCAAGCATTGTGCTCAGAACTTCATTTCTAAAAGCTTTATATGCTAAGCGTATTTTGTGCCTTAGGTGTCTATATTTTATAGTGAATAGTCCTAATTATTCAAATTTTTTTTAGAATTGTCAAGCCTTGTTAGTGATAGTATCCATCTGGCAAATATTATCTGCACCATGGGTTCATAGGTTCATAGTTTCATACTAGGCTATCTGCCCTAGGGCATTTATAAGCCTAGCCAGAGTATGTTTGGCTTTCGCCACCCATTTTAAATTAATTTTGCTATGCCCTTTTTCGAGGTTAGTATACTGTGCCTCTGTCTAACAGTGACACAGAAATGATACCCGGGGTAAACCTATGATCTCCCATCCACTCATCAAGATTCCTCTTGAAGAGAGTCAATGACGGACTCTGCCTAACCTGGACTGGGATTTTATTCCATAGTGAAGGGAGCCTCTGGGTTATGAATCTGTCCCACCAGCATGTCCTATTTATTTCAGTTCTGAGGTTCAAGTCTCTCAAGCGCATAGCTCGATGGGATTTGGATTTTCTGAGGTGCAGCATGTCCATTAATTCCGGGTTGGACATGGCCTTATACGTCAGGCACAGGTCACCTCTGAGCAGTCGGTATGCCACTGAGTAGAGCTGGAGTTTCTTTAACCGGGCAGCATATGGCATCTGTTTGAGCCCTTTGATCCTCTTGGTGAGGTACTTTTGGGGTCTTTCCAGTTGCTGCAGGTGTTTGGTAAGTTACATCCCAAAAGGGACATTGTACTCGATTATGGGCCTGATGAGGGATGAGTAAAGAGGCACGATGACCTCCCCTAATCTAGATGTGAATCCCTTTATGATTAGGTGGGCTATATAAAATGTTTTTCTAACCACTTTGGCCACGTGGTTGTCAAATGAGAGATTGCTATCAACTTGGGTCCCCAGGTCCCTAATGACTTCTTCTGTACTTAATGGATTACCACCTATGTGGTAATTTGTGGGCACTTTGTTTTTGCCAAAGGAGATGACTATACACTTTTTGGCATTTAGCTTGAGGCCATGGCTCTGGCACCAGTTGTCTGTTTCTATGAGGCCCTTTTGGAGGATGCTTGTGTGGGCTGGAGAGTCGATTATGGCACCCAGTTTGCAGTCATCTGCAAACTTGGTCAGCCACAGTCCTTCCGTGTTGGCCTGTACCTCCGAGAAATATATACCAAACAAGAGAGGTCCCAGGACTGAGCCTTGTGGGATGCCACTTGTAACTGGTTTGGAGTCTGACATGGCTCCAGCAATTCTAATCATGTGGGTTCTGTCCTTTAGCTACTTTGCAACCCATCTAGTGACATAGGGGTTTATATTTAAGCTGGTGATCTTATCTATAATGCCTGAGTGGTGTATTGTATCGAAGGCTTTTGCGAGGTCCAGATATGCTGTGTGGACCACCTTCCCTTCGTCAATGGCCTTGGTGACTGTTTCAAAGAAGTCAACCAGGTTTAAGAGGCAGGATCTCCCCTTAACAAAGCCAAACTGGGTAGGATCCAGTGTCTGTAGGTCCCCAATATCTTTATTTATGAGGTCCATAATGATCCTTTCCATAGCTTTGCAGACCAAGCTAGTCAGGCTTATGGGGCGATAGTTTCCAGGGTCCGTTGAGGCACCACCTTTGTGGAGAGGGACCACTGTTGCTGTATGCCACTCTTTGGGTACATATCCTGTAGTAAGGCTGAGATTGAACAGTAGTTTTATGTTTGGGTTTAGCTCTTCTTGGAGTTCATGTAGGACGCAGCCTGGGACACCGTCTGGTCCCATTGATGCTGTGTTTTTTGCTTTGAAGAGGGCGGCTCCCACCTGAGCATCTGAGATGTCGGGGGGGCAGCACTCTGCTGGGATAGATATTTGCCCTTTTGGTGGGGGTTTGCGCTGAACCTGTCAGCTAGGATGTTGGCAATGCCTGTGGGATCAGTGTATTTTTTGTCATTTTGGACTAATTCTGAGCATATCTGTGAATTCCCACCCAGGTTCCTAACATAACTAAAGAAAGCCTTGTGATTATCTTTAGTGTCCTGTGCAATTTTCTCTCAAGCTGGCCTTTGATGATTTTATGAGTGCCTTTAGTTTTTGCTAATACTGATCAGAGATGCCTTCCCTTTTGGGATTTTGCTCTATCATGTAGTAGCTTCCTCCTTCTGTTGTATAGTTTGTTTATGGCTGGGGTCCACCAGACAGGTCGCCTGCCTTTGGAGGATTGGGTCTTGGTTTTATTTAGGATTGATGATCCATGCATTCCTGAAGGTGTTCATAGAATGCATTTATAAAGGATTCTGCGGTCTGGGCAGATTGTCCACAGGCCCTGGGGCTTTGAAGGATTCCACCTCGGTTTTGAGGAGTGTGAAATTTGCTTTAGAGAAGTTTTTCACTGTGGTTTTCTGGGCAGGGGTGGGGTCGGGATGTGAATATCCAGTGAGATCAGTTTATGGTCTGATCTTACCAGTGAGGGATACACTTCTGGTCTGGAGCATAGAGTCCCCATGTTGGTGATGATCAGGTCCAGTATGTTTTCCCCTCTTGTGGGAGTGGTAACAAGCTGTTCCATAGCATTTGAGTTTATGAATTCTAGGAACCTTTGGGCAAGGGTGTTGGAGCTAGAGTAATGCTCCCAATCTATGTTTGGGTAGTTGAAGTCACCCAATATAATGGTGTTCGGAGAGACCTTCATATTTTCCAGTGTTCTCAGGAAGGCCGAGTGGGGTTCCTGGGTTTGGTAGGGTGGTCTGTAGCAGTCTATAAACTGGAAGGCAGTTTTACCCACTGTTAGTTGCACATGGATAGTCTCTGATGCTTCTGCTTTATAGCACTTATTAGGTATGTATGAAATTTAAACTCATTCAGGGCACTTCTACTATATGTAGCTTGTTGGCTGCTGTTATTTCTAGGAATCACTGTCAGTGCAAGTTCTATTTGAACAGAGAATAAGAATGTTTTGCTGGGGGGCGTGGCCAAGGATGAACACAGGATAGCAGCAGATTTCTTCAGCTCCACCAATTTCACTGCACTGACAGGAAATAATTACTTAAAAAATTAATTTATGAAGTAATTTTCTTTTTAAATATGTTTGTTTTATCTATTTCTTGAACTATATCTAAAAAAGAAAGGAAATTTTAAAAATATTCCTGTCAGAAATCACCTTGGACATTTTCTTGTCAGTTTCTCTGTTTGAAATGAGTTCCAGTAAGACAAATTCTCAAGACTCCAGCATCAAGAAAGAACTTCAGTCTCTGATATCTACAATCCAGCAACTTACTGCTAAGATGGATAAACTGGATACTAAAATCGATACCTTCATAGAAAAAACTACAAAACAAATAGACTTGTTACATATAGATTTGCAACAACAGAAGATCCAGATTACAGGCATAGAAGAGTCTGTAAATGACATGGAAAATAGAATCCAAGAAGAGGAAATCAACATTGAGTTTTTGCTGAAACAAAATACACATCTACAAACAAAGCTTGATGACCTGGAAAATAGATCTAGGCGCAATAACATTAGGATTTTTGGACTGCCAGAAAATATTGAAGGTAACAATATTACTTCTTTTTAACAACATGGCTACCTAAAACTTTAGACTTACCAGAAGCATTCTCTTTTGGTATCGAAAGAGCACATAGATCTATAGCTAATACTAACTCTAACAAAAACTATACTAGATCAGTTATAGTTAGATTTCTATCATCTTTTGATAAAGAGATGGTTCTTAAATCTGCTTGGGCTAAAGCTCCTGTTAAGATTAATGAGACAACTGTGCATTTTGACAATGACTATTCTTCCTTGGTAATAGCTAAAAGAAAAGTTTTGGTAATAGCTAAAAGAAAAGTTTTTCTGCCACTAATAAGGGAGCTTAAAAAAGCACAGTTTAAAACATACCTTCTGTTTCCTGCCAAGCTAAAAATCTTCCTTCCTGATGGTCCTAAAATTTTTGATGACTTAGACTCTGCATTACTGTTTATCAAAAAAAATAAGATTTTGGATAAAATAGAGGAAATGGAATGGGCTAGTCCTTCATTAAAGAGGTTGGCAACTGAAACTTCGTGGAAGACTTCAGAGAAGAAGAAGAGACTAAAAAACAAATGATTTATTCTATGTTTTTTTTTCCTTTTTTTTCTCTCTTTATTTTTCTTCATTATTAATCTTTTTAAATATAGTTAGTGCATTTCCAGAAAGCCACAAATATTCTGAAAATGATTTAATCAAAGTTATTTTTTGTGTGCAAAGAAATGTTTTGTTTCATATTCAGTCAAAATATCTGAGGAACTAATAACAAGCTATCATTCAGTTTGTTTCTCTTTCTGAAAAAGAGAAGTAAGGTTAGTAACTTGATACATTTTTTCTTTTTTTTTCTCCTTTTCTTCTTTTCTTTATTTTAAACAATGACATTCTATTTAGATTATGTAGTGGGTAAGGGTGGGGAGGGCAGGAGAGAAGTGTAATGAAAATATGATAAATGGAATAATAACTTATTTATTCCTTGTAAAAAAGTTTATATGTTGTTTAAATACTATTGCTAATTATACTTTCTTGATTATATTGCTTATGCTTGTTTAAAAATAATCTGACATGCTTTAATTAATAATAATTAGAACTAAATAATAGTAAATAATATGTTTTATTTCCATCTCTATTAATATAAGCAGTAAGTAATATTCCATTGTAAATACTTTTTATAGCTTCCTTTTACATTTTTCTATCTCTGCTTTACTTTCTTTTATTTTCTACTCTCTTTTTTCTTTATTCTTTCTTTTTATTTTCTTTCATATTAATATACTGAAATGCTTTTGATCATACAGGCACAGTAAATAATAAGATTTGTATAAAAATTGAGTTGGGGCAAAAATATTGAGTTTTATTACTTATTAATAACTTTGGGCTTAATTTCACTTGCATAGAGGCTGTAATAACCTGTAAAATACTTCACGAAGGTTTTGTTATGTTTAGATGCATTTATACTGCTAAATGAATGTTTGTCACTAGTTTTTAACAAGATTCCCGCCAAAATGTTAAGGGAGACAATTTGGGATGTGGGTTACCTCGTGAACAGTGTCCTCGAGTTGTTTTAAAAGCTTCAACTCTCAGAATTCACACAGAGAAGCTGAAAGCAGTCAATTTGACCTTTGACCCCAGAATTCACACTGACACATCGCAGATTCAGGAAGAACACTCTACCAGGAAGTAGAACTGCTGCAAATGTGACTCTGTGAAGGAAAATGAACTCTTTAACATTTAAATGTGAGTTATTTTATATAATTACTTAAGTATTTATGCTATAATTTTTAAAATATGCCAGTTATAATGATTTTAAATGATGCAGTTTCTTGTAGTAAGCAAATGTGATATTTTAAAAGGCATAGAAAGTGAAACATTTATATAAGTGTTTTTGAAAGTTTACTTGACTGCAGCATACTACTTTATGTTAAAAACTTATGATTTAAACATATACATTACTATAACTCATTTGATTTATCTGATTGACAAACATAAATAACTTTATGACTCTATTCTGGAAGAAGTTGTCATGTGATATATTTTAAAGCAGCAGTATAGATATACAAAATACAGATGGCTTTCTTTACAATAATGCAAGTGTTTCTGAGAATTTACATAACTATGCAGTATGATTTATAACAATTTCTATAAATATAATATTTTATTCTACTGACAATAATAAGTATGGGAAAAAGCTCAGATACAAGTAATTCAAGTTTTTTTGGAAGCTGTTAACTGCATTTACATGACAGAAAATAGATGCATCTTAATATATGTAATGTCTGAACCATATTAGCCAAAGTTTTTGATTTAAATGAATATTAGAACTTATTTTTACAAACTTTGAATAAATTAATATGTAAATATGCCCTCCCTTTTTTTTTTTTTTTTCTTTCACTCTCTCTCCCTCTCTCACATCTTTTATTTCTCTCTCTCCTCTTGGTTCCTAATATCGAGTTTATTTGAATGCTATTTGAATACAAATGTATTATATTAATTAGATGTATATAGTAGTATGAATAGTTTTTAAAAAAGTTTATCTTAGTTTATATGATGCTGTTTTATCAAATGTGTAGTTTTGTCTTGCTAGATAATCTAATTGAAAGTTGTTAATTTAATGTTAAATATAACTAGTATTAAATTGATAAGGTGGTAGCTGAGGTACTGCTGCTTAGGGTAGGGGGTTAACTTGAGTGGTATATACTACTCTAAGTTGGAGTTTTTAACTCCAGGCTGGGTGCAAGGTTTAATCCTTACATTATTTTCTCTTGTTCATTGTTGTATGTATATAGTTCTGACATCCACAATACATTTTAAAAACTCATTGTCACTACAAACAAAATTTAATCTTATACAAAATCCCATAAGAGATTCAATAAATACAGCTATATTTAAAGGTACACCTAAAGAAGGAGATGTAACATTACTTATTTTGTTAATTGTTATTTTGATCATAAGATTCTTATGTTTTAAAAAAGCCAAATGACATCTCTAAAAGGAATTTCTTTAAACATTAATGGATTGAATAATCCGTGTAAAAGGGCAAGCCTAATAAGATACATTAATTTACATAAGGCCAACTTAGTCTTCCTTCAAGAAACTCATCTCTTGAAAAAGATATTGATAAACTAGCCACAAACAAATATACAGTATTGGTTAGTTCAGAGCACACTCAGAAAAAAAGAGGAGTGGCTATTTTATGGAATAAAAGTATGCCCATTCCTAAAACTATTAAGTCTTATCAGGATGATAAAGGAATGTTTTGTATGGTTACAATACAAATTAATGGGAAGACTTATACATTATTTAATGTATATTGGATACCTGGAATTGGTATTAATACAGTGAAACACCATCTTGATAAGATCATATCATTCTCTATAGGAGATATTATTTTAGCTGGTGACTTCAATTGTATACTACATGAAAGTGACACTACCACTATAGGAAAAGGAAAATTACATCTAATGCAAAACATTTAAATGATTTTGCTAATTCTTATCATTTAAATGATATTAATAATCAGATAGATTCAAAATCATTACCATACACCTTTTTTCTAACAGATACAAAACTTATTCAAAAATAGATAGGGTCTTTATTTCTAACCAGATGGTAACAGATTTAATTAATTCCAAAATCATTTCATGTCCTATATCTGATCATAATTCAATTGTTTTTGAGTTCATGATAAAAAATACTCACAATGTTCAGATCAAAAGGATACCAGCATACTTAACTCAACTAAAAGACTATAAAGAATATATACTTTCAGAAGTACAACATTTTCTAGATATAAATAATACTCCTGAAGTCTCCATTGTCTATGTTTGGGATGCCTTAAAATCATATCTATATGGACAAAGTATCAGATGGTATAATAATAAAAGGAAATCTTGGGATAAGGAATTGTTAGATATTCAAAGTAAATTAGACTCTTATAAACATAATAATAAAGAAAATATTATGGATAAGAAAATCATTGAAGAAATAAACAAACTAAATGAGAAATACAAAGAAATTTTAACTCATAAAGTTAAAATAACTCTAGAGAAATACAAGTTTTTGTCTTACTCAATAAGCCCCAAATACTTACATAGACTTAAAAATAAAACAAAAAGGTTGAATAAACAAAATCATATCAAAGAAATCTTTTCTCTAAGGAAAAAGAAGAATGTTTCTAGTCTACCAGAAATACTAGATGAATTTAGAAATCACTTTCACAAAATTAACCATAATAACATTAACATGGAACCTAAAGATAAAATAAAGGAGTTTATAACCACAAACATGAATAAAAAGCTTAATAAACAACAGATTAAACTATTGGACAAAAGTATTTCATATACAGAGGTTGTTACACAAATAAACAAGCTTAAATAAAACAAAGCACCGGGTAATGATGGTATTATACCAGAGAAATATAAAATCCTTTCTAAAAGTACATATTCATTAATACATAAGGTTTTTATTTTGGCCCAAAATGAGCTAATAACCCCCCCCATCTTGGCAATATACATTTATTTCACCAATTTTAAAACCTAATAAAGATCCAGCTAGATGTACTTCATATCGACCCATCTCATTACTTAATGTTGATTATAAAATGTTTATGAGTATTTTTGCTGATAGATTGAAGACAATCATCACTGGCATTATAGATATAGATCAGACAGGCTTCATTGTAAATAGAAATACTTTTGATAATATAAGGAGAACTCTAACATTAATTGATTTTGCAAATAGGAAAAAGAAAGATTTAACACTTATTAGTCTTGATATAAGTTCAGCATTTGATTCAGTAAGTTGGGACTATCTGTTTACCTTACTGAAGTGCACAAACTTCTCAGATGCATTTGTAAATCTAAGTGAGCATTTATACAAAGGAACATTGGCTTATATTAAGGTAGGAACATATGTCTCACAAAAAATATCCATTTTTAAAGGTACAAAACAAGGGTGTCCACTCTCCACTATTATTCATTTTAATAATGGAGCCTTGGGCTAATTTGATCAGAAACAGTACTGACATAGAGGGTTTTGAAATAGATGAAAATACAACATCTAAAATTCAACTTTTTGCAGATGATGTTCTAATTACATCAGCAGGATCTAATTCTTCTATGCAGTCTCTATTTGATAAAATGATGAATTTTAAAAGTATTTCTGGTTTAATATTCAATGAAGAAAAAACTAAAATACTACCTATATATAAATGAAAAAATATTCTCATTAGTGATTTTACTAAATATGTACCAAATTCAGGTCAGATAACTTATTTAGGTATAATATTATCTAAAGATATTAAATCTATTATATATAATAATTATAATACCTGTTTTCTTAATATACAAAATCTTTTTAATACCTGGAATAATATGTTTTTTACTATGGAAGAGAGACGTACAATTATTAAAATGATAATATTCCTCAAGATTTTATACTTAATACAATCAATAATACTTCCACCTACAAAAATAATTATCAAAAAACTGAATACACTAATGTTAAATTTCCTATGGGCACCTAATAGACCTAGGATTGCATTAAAGAAACATACTAATAGCTGGTCTCAAGGGGGTATTTCTTTTCCAGACTTTAATTTATATACTATCTCTTCTATTGTAAAAGTTATTACTTTATTAATAGATCAGTCATATGTTGCAAAATGGAAAGATTACTGGGAGCTAATTAGTATGCACTTCATGAAAATCTCCTTAACACATAAAAATATGATTGTAAATAACTCCATGTTATGGTTACTAAAGGAATTTTGTACTTCACCTATTACACCTAAACATATAGTTAGTTACCCATTAAACATTATTATTAGCTATCGTAACTTTATATTCATGCATCCTAAATATAGGGAATGGAATTTTATTATATTCCCTATAATGTATACTCGGGGTATGCTTTTGTCATCTACTTCTGAAGGAACCCATTTAGCTATAGATAATGATCTAAAATACTGGTATCAGTTGATATCTGATAATAAAGTTAAAAATCTAGATTTCTTAAAACAAGAATTTGATCTAAGAGAAACTTGCTGGTTAGAGGTTCAGACCTTTAGACAACATCTCATTGATAAAATAGATCTAATGTCTATAACAATTAAAGAATCTATTCCAACACTGATTGATTACTTGATATTAAATTTACAACATAAAGTTTCTGATAAAGGAAAGCTTTCATACATACATAAAATTATCAGACAAGAAACTTTTTACAGTGTAGATACCTACTGGAATTATTTCACTTCCATTAATGGGGACCCACCAAATCAACAAGATAAACAATATATATTGGAATCTGCCTACAAAACTACGTCTTCCATTGTCTGGAGACTTTTTACATGGAAATTTTTACATAGATCTTTTTATACACCTTTGTTGATGAATAAAATAAATAAAGATAATCTATGTAAAAGATGTAATGTAGAAATTAATGCTGGCTGGGCTCATATGTTTTATGACTGTATAACATTGAAAGAATATTGGAAGTCAATTAATGAATTTTTGCAGGCTCTTTTTACAGATAATTTCATTATTTCTAAATCTCTTATATTATTCAACACACCTGTACCTCAAAGTGTTAAAAAGATTAAGCTTCCCTTGTTATGGTCTATTCTAGCAGTGGCTAGGAAAATAATAACCAGAAATTGGATTTCAGATACACCTCCTTCATTCAATGAATTTAAAAATGTTATGAATATAGTGTGCCATATGGAAATAAACACAATAAGGTCAAGAACAACTAGGAAAACATCTTATTATATTGTATGGGATAATTTACAAAACCTGTTAAAAAAATCTTAACTTCAATAGCATGGTATTTTAGTTTAATTAATTGATCTGATTGTAGTGGATGTCTTTGTTAATACTTTGGTTGTTTTGTTGAATGTTATAATCATATCTATTTTAATTGCTTGTATAAAATTGTTATGATATTTCTCTTGTATGTTAAAACAATAAACTTGTTTAAAAAAAAAAAAAGAATGTTTTGCTGGTTGCCCCCTCTCACTATCTCTCTCTCCAGCTGTACAACTGTGGAGTTAATATATAAGTAGGGGGAGTGAGAGGGGAGAACCCACATAGGGGTTGTATGGCATACCATGTTGCAAAAAATACTTTTTATTGATTCCTTTCTCCTGTTAGAACTTCATCCAGTTTGATTCATCTGTCTGAAGCTTCAGCAAGCTTTGTTTCAGTGAAACATTGATAAAACCAGTGGTGAATTATGTTCTAATACTGGACAGATTGTATAGTTAAACATATAACACTGACATTCCCGGGTACTTGCAGTGCTAAATAACAGACCTACCATTCTGAAAGGTTTGGTGGCTTTAAATGGATGAAGCATTTTCCTTAAACATCAGCTTATAAATATCTACTACGTCGAGGTCCCTCATTTGCATAACCTCAGACATATGCTAATTGACTAATGTGATTTCATAATCTATCCATATATAGAAATGTGAAACACTGTATAAACATTGTTTCACATTTGTATACACTGAGCTTCAGTCCGTGTTGGTTTTCTTATATCTGAATTTTATCAACACATCAGTTTGCTTCAGTTAAGCCCTCAGATGACATGAAAATGTCCTCTTTTATAATCATCCACATACTAGAAAATCAAGTATTCAACTGCAGTTGGAAAGTTAGAAAACACAAGGCTAAAAAGAACTAGCCCAAAGACTGAAGCCTGATGAACAATCAAATAAAATACTAGTACCTCTGTTTCCTTACACTTATCAATTTTCTATTCATGTTATAAGGGATTGATTGACTTCGCCTGCTGGTAAACTATCAATAATCACTGTATGCAATAATGTATTAAAATCCTTGGCAAGAGCTAAATTTATTAGTATAGCTGATAACACCATTGTCACATGCTTTGCTATCTGTTTTATGCAAATCAAAATACTTGTAAGGGTAAATCTACTTTCCTTAAACTTGATTAAAAAATATCTGACAGTATTATGCTTCTCTCATCACTTTTTATCAAGTCTGCAATATAGTGTTCATAGCACTTTGTGACAATGGAATTTGAACTGAGACCTATAGCTCTCACTGTAGTAAAATATTTTACAATATACTGAATGGCTTAAATAGCCAATGGGTCACTTAAAGAATTAACTAATACCAGAACCTTTCTACATTATAGCTCTCACAGTAGTAAAATATTTTACAATATACTGAATGGCTTAAATAGCCAATGGGTCACTTAAAGAATTAACTAATACCAGAACCTTTCTACATTATAGCTCTCAATGTAGTAAAATATTTTACAATATACTGAATGGTTTAAATAACCAATGGGCCACTTAAAGAATTAACTAATACTAGAACCTTTTTACATCTCAATGAGCTTTTAGTTAAATTATGTCTGATATACTGTCATTACTATTACCAGTGATTGGTCTTGTGGGGGATTAACCCATCTTGGTGAAGCCATGAAGGACAAAACTTCTTTCCGAAGTTTCCTGCACAGTTTCACACTAATTCAGGTTCAAGTCATCTAGTAAAATTTAGTAACATGATTACTCCAGACATATATTGGTGACTACCTCTTACAGAAGCTTCACAGAACTGGAGGTGTGGGATGTTTACCACTCCTATATAAACTATATAAAACTAGGGTGCCCCCAAATAATGACCTGGGCAACAATCCAATTAGACACAGAGTCCATTATTAAATTCTAAGTCAGTTTATATCAAGGTGGCTCCACTCAATGCTAGAAATATAAACAAAAATATAACAAAACGTATGACCTTCATAACATATGAGCATATATGTGTAATTGCACAGACTTGGTTTCACTGTACTGAACACTACTTGTACATCTGCATTTAGCACCTTATTGTGCCTTCAGATCTACTGAAAACTGTGGGAGAGAATTTGTATTTATCAAGGACACTGTTATATCAATGTAAATCCCCCATGGTCAAATCTTTCATGATCCCTCTCTACAACTTCTAGAAGTTCAAGCTTCACTAAATAAATCTAACTACTACATACTTTCTAGATTTATATCACCTTCCATGTCTCATGATGACTAAAATAATTACCTAAATGATTTTGATAAAATCGCTATCCATCCCATCACTATTCTCTTAGGTGGCTCTAACAAACCAACTATCATTTGGGAAACTATACAACAATAGCAAGTATGTACACAGTACATTCTTGACTTTGTTAATACCATCTTTTGGGTCTATACCACTTGATCAAAACACCAATTCAGTAAATACGTATTCATCGACCCCTATTCAGCGAATGTCCTTTTATCGAATGCACAAATCAGCAAAATGTGTTTCCCAGGGGCACTGAGTTAGTTAGCCAGCATGTGAAAATTTGCCCTTTTCACGACTGTAGTGCGATCTCAGAGTTAGTATATACAATTAGGGGAGTGGGGGAGAGTAGCCCCCAGTTTGGTGGGTTTGTTATACTGCTGTGTGTATCACTCGGTATGTTGGCCTACTAAATTAGTGCCCTGGGAAAACATTTGCTGAGTTGATTGTTCGATAAAAGGGTAGTTTGCTGAATAGGGGTTAAGGAATAGATATTCACTAAACTGGTGTTTCAATCAAGTGATGTAGATCTCAACTTTTTTGGGCAAATTGTCAAGCTTCACATAGGGGCCACAATATCATCAATGAATATCTCATGAATATTGTTTCTGTTTGTTGCCTATCCAGTATCTGTTTCTATCTAGCCAAATCTGACCAAAAAATCAGTGGTAACTGCACTACGAATACCGTCTTTATAGATATCACATAAAAAACCTGCTACAACTCACTCATGATCTGAATAAATTCCAAAGTAACCCCTAGCTACTGACCCCATCACCAAAGCTGTCACCCACACCATTTCTACTTATGCCTAAATAGCTTGGTTGAGAAGACCTTCCATATGCACCTCTAATATGGTATGGAATTTAGGAATGAACCTTTATGCTAGAATATCCATGAATAAATTTTTAAAGAAAAGAAAACAAATTTCAATCTTCTAACAACAAGAAAGCACTAAAACAAAAAACAGCAAAAATTTTAAATAGGTTCATAGGTTCATACTAGGCTATCTGCCCTAGGGCATTTATAAGCCTAGCCAGAGTGTGTTTGGCTTTCGCCACCCAGTTTAAATTAATTTTGCTATGCCCTTTTTCGAGGTTAGTATACTGTGCCTCTGTCTAACAGTGACACAGAAATGATACCTGGGGTAAACCTACGATCTCCCATCCACTCATCAAGATTCCTCTTGAAGAGAGTCAATGAGGGACTCTGCCTAACCTGGACTGGGATTTTATTCCAGAGTGAAGGGAGCCTCTGGGTTATGAATCTGTCCCTCCAGCATGTCCTATTTATTTCAGTGCTGAGGTTCAAGTCTCTCAAGCGCATAGCTCGATGGGATTTGGATTTTCTGAGGTGCAGCATGTCCATTAATTCCGGGTTGGACATGGCTTTATACGTCAGGCACAGATCGCTTCTGAGCAGGCGGTATGCCACTGAGTAGAGCTGGAGTTTCTTTAACTGGGCAGCATATGGCATCTCTTTGAGCCCTTTGATCCTCTTGGTGAGGTACTTTTGGGGTCTTTCCAGTTGCTGCAGGTGTCTGGTAAGGTACATCCGAAAAGGGGCATTGTACTCAATTATGGGCCTGATGAGGGATGAGTAAAGAGGCACGATGACCTCCCCTGATCTAGATGTGAATCCCTTCATGATTAGGTGGGCTGTATAAAATGTTTTTCTAACCACTTTGGCCACATGGTTGTCAAATGAGAGATTGCTATCAACTTGGGTCCCCAGGTCCCTAATTACTTCTTCTGTACTTAATGGATTACCACCTATGTGGTAATTTGTGGGCACTTTGTTTTTGCCAAAGGGGATGACTATACACTTTTTGGCGTTTAGCTTGAGGCCATGGCTCTGGCACGAGTTGTCTGTTTCTATGAGGCCCTTTTGGAGGATGCTTGTGTCGGCTGGAGAGTCGATTATGGCACCCAGTTTGCAGTCATCTGTGAACTTGGTCAGCCACAGTCCTTCCGTGTTGGCCTGTACCTCCGAGAAATATATACCGAACAAGAGAGGTCCCAGGACTGAGCCTTGTGGTACGCCACTTGTAACTGGTTTGGAGTCTGACATGGCTTCAGCAATTCTAACCATGTGGGTTCTGTCCTTGAGCCAGTTTGCAACCCATCTAGTGACATAGGGGTTTATATTTAAGCTGGTTAGCTTATCTATAATGCCCGAGTGGGGTATTGTATCGAAGGCTTTTGTGAGGTCCAGGTAGGCTGTGTGGACCACCTTCCCCTTGTCAATGGCCTTGGTGACTGTTTCAAAGAAATCGACCAGGTTTAAGAGGCAGGACCAGCCCTTAACAAAGCCGAACTGGGTAGGATCCAGTGTCTGTTGGTCCCCAATATCTTTATTTATGAGGTCCATGATGATCCTTTCCATAGCTTTGCAGACCAAGCTAGTCAGGCTTATAGGGCGATAGTTTCCAGGATCTGTTGTGGCACCACCTTTGTGGAGAGGGACCACTGTTGCTGTACGCCACTCTTTGGGTACATATCCTGTAGTAAGGCTGAGATTGAACAGTAGTTTTATGTTTGGGTTTAGCTCTTCTTGGAGTTCATGTAGGACGCAGCCTGGGACACCGTCTGGTCCCATTGATGCTGTGTTTTTTGCTTTGGAGAGGGTGGCTCTTACCTGAGCATCTGAGATGTCAGGGGGGCAGCACTCTGCTGGGATAGATATTTACCCTTTTGGTGGGGAGGGGGGGAGAAGTTTGCGCTGAACCTGTCAGCTAGGATGTTGGCAATGAATGTGGGTTTGGTGTATTTTTTGTCATTTTGGACTAATTCTGAGCATATCTGGGAATTCCCACCCAGGTTCCTAACATAACTAAAGAAAGCCTTGTGATTATCCTTAGTGTCCTGTGCAACTTTTCTCTCAAAGCTGGCCTTAGATGATTTTAGGAGTGCCCATAGTTTTTTACTAATACTGATCAGAGATGCCTTCCCTTTTTGGGATTTTGCTCTATCATGTAGTAGCTTCCTCCTTCTATTGTATAGTTTGTTTATGGCTGTGGTCCACCAGACAGGATGTCTGCCTTTGGAGGATTGGGTCTTGGTTTTATTTGGGATTGCATGATCCATGCATTCCTGTAGGTGTTCATAGAATGCGTTTATAAAGGATTCTGCGGTCTGGGCCATATTTTCCACAGGGCCGGGGACTTTGAAGGATTCCACCTCGGTTTTGAGGAGTGTGAAATTTGCTTTAGAGAAGTTTTTCACTGTGGATTTCTGGGCAGGGGATGGGGTCAGGATGTGAATATCCAGTGAGATTAGTTTATGGTCTGATCTTACCAGTGAGGGATACACTTCTGGTCTGGAGCATAGAGTCCCCATGTTGGTGATGATCAGGTCCAGTATGTTTTCCCCGCTTGTGGAAGTGGTCACAAGTTGTTCCATAGCATTTGAGTTTATAAATTCTAGGAACCTTTGGGCTAGGGTGTTGGAGCTAGAGTAATGCTCCCAGTCTATGTTTGGGTAGTTGAAGTCACCCAATATAATGGTGTTTGGAGAGACCTTAATATTTTCCAGTGTTCTCAGGAAGGCCGAGTGGGGTTCCTGGGTTTGGGAGGGTAGTCTGTAGCAGGCTATAAACTGGAAGGCAGTTTTACCCACTGTTAGTTGCACATGGATAGTCTCTGATGCTTTGTGCTGTGCCACCAACCTGGAGGTGTGAGTATCTTTGACGAATATTGATACTCCCCCTCCTTTTGTGGTTCGGTCCAAGTTTTGGGGCCGAAAAGCATGGTACGAGGTATAACCTGGTAGTGCTGGGGTGCTCTCGGGAGCCTTGAACCATGTTTCTGTTACTGCATAGATATCGATGTTCTCCATGCTAAGGAGAGTTTCGAGTGTGTGCCTCTTGAGGTTTATACTTCTGGCATTGAGTAGCATTACTCTTAGTTTCTTATCCCTTGTGATACCTATGGGTTTGTCTTTTGAGCCTTGCCTAAAAAAGGCACTATGGGGGTTTTGCCAATATCCGAAAGCCCAGGGGTGACAGGTGCAAGCCGTCCCTAGTGAAGCATCGTGGCTTGTCGAGCATGTCATCCCAGGCTGACAGAGATTGGATCCCCTTTGAATGACACCAATACTTAAGCCAATTGTTGAAATTGATCATCTTGTCTTCATATTGTGGCATCGTTCTTGGTGAGGGTAAGATGCTGCTCAAGGTCAGGGTCATACCAGCCTGGTCTACATGCTCATAGAGCTCCTCTATGTCTCTTTTCATGTAGTCCAGGAAGGTACATCTCAGGTCATTCACACCAGCATGGACAATGACTGAGTCATATTTGTACTTGCCTTGGAGTGACCTGAGTGGTTGTGTTATGTGGCGGATCCTAGCACCCGACAGGCAGCTCACCGTGACCTTCTCCTTGTTCAGCCTGGTGAGCGGGACGTCAGTGTGCCTGACAATAGAGTCACCTATTACAAGTGTATCAGGTGTGTTGTTTAGCCTTAAGGGCTGTAACTGTTCGGCACACTGGCTTTGTGAGCTATGTGTTGCAAGTGTTTTGTTTTGGGGTAGCGGTTGCTTGGGTGTCTGCTTTGGAGGTCTCTGCTGCTTAGGCAGATTTTTATTTAGAGCCTCCGAGTATGTTTTTGTGTGTTTATGTGTTTGGTTTGCTGTCATGGTAGGTCTATGTGAGACTGGAATTGTAGTGAGTGTGGTTTCCTTCTCCTCCTGACTGGTTACGCCAGTACTGAGTTGAGAGAGCTTAGCCTCCAGTTTGGCTATATGGTTGCATCTCTCACATGTGTTGGAATTTGTTGGGAGGAGGAGAGGGTTGTCTGTGTACATGAGGCAGTTGTAACATTGCCTCAAGATTTCCAGATTCACCAGCTGGACCGGAGAGGAGATTGACAACTGACCTTTGGACATACTAGAATAGTATTGGGAATTCCTTTATAATTGAAAAAAAGGGCCAATGGGGAGCAAGGTACTCCAGGGGAGTTTGTGAGGGTGTAGTGCTTTTAATTTTTTATTGCTGACTTATATAATTGCTTTAGTGAGCAAGTGCCAGGTAACTTAAATGCAATGTGTTACAGGTAACTTAAATGCAAAAACGACAAACAGTAACTTTCTTTCAAGTGAAACAAGGAAATAAGTACAGTAAGCAATGCAGATATCATTAGGGATCCACAGAAGTGCTGAAAAGCCGCATTTTAGGTGGAATTAGCATTTCAGGGAAATAACAAGCAAACAAACAACAAGCATACAAACAAAGCTAGATTCAGCAGGCCTGGATCTAGTCTATGCTACAGTAAACAAGGTGTACCAATTTCAGTAAGAAACAGTTCAAATATGCAGGCACTATAAGCCTTTAACCAGAAATTCCCAGCTCAGGAGGGCAGAGTCCAGCCCTTCTGAGCTCATGTGCTGTTAGAAAGTATAAAGATGAGTATATGAACTCAAAGTAGCCACTTTCTACAAATGTAACTATAAATGCTTCTTCAGCTATGTCAGGACATTTGGAAGTAAGATCAAACTACATTCTGAGCTTCTTTGCAATAATACTACCAACTACTGTGATGTCAGGGAAATAGCTAATATCCAAGCAAATTCATTTATCTCCAACTATACAGCCCCTCATCTACTCAGTTATTCTCCCATCCCCCTACACATCCACCTTTAAAATTACCATGTATCAATGTTTGTCTTTCTTTTCCAAAGCTGAAAAACTTCACATCAAATGTCCCTGATGAGGTGGTCTATTTGATAGTTAATAATTCAGCTTGGCTGGGCCTCTCCATATCCTTTGTAACCTCAGTTTCACCACAGTTTATATACCTAATGTGTGGAGAAATGTCACAGTGATCCTACTAATCAATGGTGGCTTAACCATGGGTCCAGGCAATTACAGATCCATTATCCTCATCAGTTTTACATATCTATATATATATATATATATATATATATATATATATATATATATATATATATATATATATATATATATCCCATTATTTCCATAATATTACAAAGTGGTCATATGCATTCACCTTATTAATCTCTAAACACACATTGTGACCCTTGGCAAGTGTGCTTTTTTTCATCTGGATATAAGTTCATGATTCTGTTTGTCTGTATGTCTGTCCCGGATCATAGCTGACAAGGGCCCCTGACCAGCCCACCTATGTTATTTCCCTTTGTAGAGATGGGCCTGCCTGCTTTAGCTGTTCGTTTTTCACACATGTCCTGATGCTGGCTACAAGAAGGTCATACCTACTATGTACTGCACAAGCAAAGGACAAAACTGGGCAAATATTTGGCTGTGGCATGCAGGCCATTTAGATCTGCTGCATTCTAGAGTAGTACACTAAAATGTTTGTAAATTTTGTTTTATGATCTCCTTCTGCATGGCCATGACCTACAAAGTATTCTTTGAATAAATTATCACTGCAGTAACTTATTACTAACCAGCTGGTAGCTGGGTGATGTGTTGCTTATGTGATTTGCCTGATTCAGTTTTTCAGATGTGAAGCTGCTAGACTGCAAATTGTGTCCCACTGCACAACACTGTCTAGGAAACAGAAGAAGCAACAATTCTCACTCTGCAGCTGTTTGCTGTAACTAGAGATGACAGAGTTTTGCCACTGAGTACCCATGAAGCTATTAACAGGGAACTTCCAGATAGAGCTGAGTTATTTTGGTCCTCTGAAATATGTAGAAGTGATTCTAAGAAGGAAGCTCTCTCTTGCCAAAAGCTCAATTCTTCTTCCAATATCAAATGAAGATGCCATTCTGTTTAAGAAACCATCAACTGACTCTGATCCCATTGCTAAAAGAGATGTTTTCTAAGTTATTTCACAGATACATCTAACGTGATAAGAGATTTTATGATACGTTTCCATTGTAGCTATTCTATCTAAACTCTTTACAATACTACTGTAGAATGCAATGGGTCCTACAATAAACATTATTTTAAGCTAATTCACCACATCTTTTCTGACATTATAAGAAGAGGATCAATTTCTCTGCCTGTTTGACTAGGTTGTTGTGATGTATGCTGAAGGATGTTGAATTACAAAGTGACATCTTCAATAATATATTCAAGTATTGTATTTTTTTCCATTTTGCTATCTCCTATCCATTAACACATTTGTTACTAAAACTGTGCATTAATGTAAAAGCTAGACTTCATGGATTTATGTAATTTTATTGCACATAAGTCAGGATATGTCAAGAATTAGTGTGCATGCTATTAACATTTTTTACTTACTTACTAGCCATTCAATAATTCAAGATTTCTTCCTATAAAGACTCCAAATGTGTTTATTAATTTAATTTTGCATCATCAGTTCATAGATTTTTTTAAAAGAAACAATTTATCATTTATGACAGAGACAATCATATATTTATATAAATGAAAATAAAAAAAATATTGACATATTATGTATTTTCAGTTGCAAACATACATCACTTATAATCTATTTTGTCATTGTCTGTCAAACATTATAAAGCTCATTCAGTTCCTGCCTTTCCTTAAAGCTCATTCCTCCTGCAAAACATTGTTCTGGATGTACTGTTCCCACAATTCCCATTTTTCCTGTGTAATTTGTTCCTACCCTTTTCTAAGACCCCCTTCCAGTTATGTCTGTTACTGTATTCACTACTTCTGCTACAGTTGCTTTACACTTTGATTTTCATTTTCTAAGTAATGCTTTTTTGGCAGCCACCAGAGTTAAAAAAGCAAGGCCTTACTATGTCTAAACAATTCCAATTCTGTATCACAGCTCAAAAAAATCATTTCCTTAGTTAGTTACGCCAATTTTCTCACCCAGTACTTTTGATAGAGTAGTCTGCAGGGATTTCTTAAAGTCTGCCAACTCAGTACACTCCCAAAAATGATGTTCCCAGTTAACTCTTTCTTACCCATCACACCTCCAACAGTTGCAATTTACCCAAGGAAAAAAAAAATTGGAGTCTGTTTGGGGAATCAATATGCCTATGCAAACACTTCCAAGGAAAGATCATAAATCTTCTAGACTTTGTTGCATATTTTGGAATCATATATATGCCCCCCCATTGTTTCTTTGTGAATTGCTTATCCAGTCTCTCTTCCCAATCCTGTCTAACCTCCTCTGACTGAGTATAGTTATCATGCAATATTTTATATGACCTACTAATTATCCCTTTTTTAACAGCATCTTCTGATTTAGATTCTATCAAAAACTCTACCAGTGCTGGTCTTTCACTAAGGATTTCTTTCTCTGTGCCTATACTCTGATATCAGTCTTTAATATGGAAGGCAATCTTTAGTCTATAGTCCAAATAAATTCTTGGTCTCTTCCCATTCTATTACCTCTCCCTCTCTAATTATTTGCTGTCAATACCTTGGTTCCTTTGCCAGTTTTCTCCAGCAAATTCCAGTCCCCTCTTGCCTCTTCATTGCAGCCCTAATTGCAGTCATCCCTAATGGCAAAATCTCCTTTCTCCTTCCATATTGCCTACCAAAGAGGCATTTCCTTCTCTTAGATGACATGAAAAACATGAAAAAATCATATCCCTGTGGCAAGAAAGTTCTGAGGAATTTAACTCTCATGCACACCTTAAGTACTAGCACATACTCCATGTGCCATGGTCTAAGGTTGTATATAAGACACGTGAGAAAGGAGCACTTAAACTTGGATATAAAGGCAGTATACAACCCATCACTCAGCATTACTGCAACAGTATCTTAAAGATGAATATTTCAGTTTAAGATGGATAAATGGTTAGCTCTACTTTAGACAAAGTAGGAAGACAAGATGGTGGAGCTCAATGTTAATTGACAATATGAATAAGGCAGTACTTCTTCATTTGCTAACGAGTAGTTCTCCTCTCCGCTAGTGCCCAGTGTACTGAAGGGTGTAGCAGCAGGAAAAAGCCGCGCAACGTGAGTTATAAACATTTAATACTTTTGTGAGAAAGCTGCATAACAATGGAGAGTATGTCAGTCAATGAATTATATCATATTATCGAGTTTTTGTAAAATGTAAATTCCCTGATTCTCACTGTGCCACTGACATTGTCTACACAGAAATGCTTTAAAGGGGAATTTACCCTCTTCCCCACTGTAGTGTCATCTCAGAGTTGGTATATATAATTTGCAGGGGGTGTAGGCAGCTTACCTCCCTGCAAATATGTAGATTTTTTTTTACATATGAGTTTTTGGAAAATCAAATGTATGATATTGAGTCTTGACTATCTGAATTTCAAAATTCCGAAAATTTGATAATATGGCACAAACCCCAATCAGCACAGTGACTAAGATTTGACAGTACCCTCATATTGCACAGTTCTGCTATTTACAAAAAAGTTGCAGGTAAGGATCAAGGTGACTCACCAGTTAGTGTAGATAGTGGTTATGGTTGGCTCACCAGTACTGTCCTGTGACTGGGTCTGCTGTAACATGACACTCTTTATAAGTCGTGAGACATCAATATTCACATAGTGTGCAACAGATTGCAGGGTGGAAATATATGCCCGTATACATGCAAGTACTTCTGATGGTTTTGTAATATCCTCTGTGGTCTGATTCTTGTTTACAATCCGTACAAATGCCCTGTAAAGATAGAAAGACTATCAGAAAACATACTCCACAATGTAAAGTCAGTCTCCACAATCTAAAGGTATAGTAAAGGCTAAGACATATTTTCATGTGGCCCCATCTAGCTAATACAGTGCAGTGTTCTGGATTTGTGCTACTAAACAACACAGAATGTCACTGCATCATCTGCTCTATAGTTCTACAGTTCAATGATTGAGCAATGTTCAAAAGAAATTTCCCATGTTAACAAAATATGCAGTACTACAATAACCATTCAGAGCATTCATTATTTTTGGTGAACTGTAATATACAATCTTAGCCACTAACAGCACATAATGACACCTTGGTTCACCCAGCTTACATGGTTCTTTGATTAATGGATATGATATAGCTATTTCACCACTGTGATTATTTGTGGCATGTTTACTTCCACCTTCAGAGTAAGGAAGGCTCCTGTATGGTCTGTGCATATATCCTGCAAATATCAGACTCACTGTACAGTTCTGAAAAGTTATTTTACCCCAGTCACACTCTACAAGACCTGATGCCTGCTCACAATGCATATAACCCCGCCAACTTCTTTCATCAGGTTATGCCATGACTTCTTGCTGACTTCTTAACTTTTGTCAGTTGCCTAGAAGTTTCATACAATTACTTCCATAAGTTGCCTTGTGTTTCTCTGCTTACAATTGTTTTCTAGCATGCACTCTGCCACATCCCGGCTAGTCTACTATATCTTAATAAATGAAACGATTCCAGAGCCAAAATACTGTCCTTCATTCTATCATCTTTGTGGCCCTACTTGACTGCCTACTGGTATTGTTTTCTTGCCTTCTTTCATTCGTTCTGATAATTTAATATCACTACTTAAATCTGTGTTTATCTCTCTTGCTGATATCATTTCCTTTTACACGGTGAACATATTCTGTGTGCTTGTATGGTGAATTAGTGTGCTACCCCCTAACCCTTGACGCCAAGTCCTCTGTAATCTGTCTCTTTTTCTGTCATACACACACACACACACACACACACACACACACACACACACACACACACACACACACACACACACAGACACACACACACACACACACACAGACACACACACACACACACACACATGTAGTACAAACTGGAGAGCACCACCACGTAATAAAATCTTCTTTATTTAAAATGACAGAATGAGCGCTTTCGCGTGCTTCCACAAGGCACGCTTCTTCAGATTCAATGAACAATAGTAAAAACACATTCTTTATAGCCACAAGCATTATTGAAATTAGGAATTAATTAACCTATAGTGATGGTTATTCACTTTTTCAATTAGTTATGGCAGGGTGTAGCCTGAAAATAATTAGCTACATGTTTTTAAAAAATCAAGTTAAAGTGCCAAGCTTATAAAACAGAGAATGTTTGCTATTTTTACAGCCATTAAATACATCATTCTTATAGTTAGTAAAACTATTTCTAAAATCTGGTAGGTAAGCTCCATATTATGAAAAGCCTCTATGTACACAAAAAAGTTTAGTATATGCATAACACTGCTCCCTAAAAATTACTAATCTTAAGATATATACATATCATATTGCAGCATATATACACATCTAACGAAAGAAATATAGCTAGTTACATGTTAAACACCATCATTCCATTCACAGCCTCTATACTAAAACAACTCATAACAATCCCATATAAAGATGCTTTTTTATATAAATATGTGCTAAACTATCATCTGTACAACATATAATAACAATAAACAGATAAATAACTAAGTAAATAAATAAATATATATTCATATGAATTCAGGAAAAAGAGTTCTTCATACAGTGTGAAATGTAATGCTGAATGCAGAACTAAAAACTGAATAATAAGACTGAAGGGACCATATACAATAGACAAACATTTCATTTTATATTAATACTTTCGTCTTTTCAAATGTGATCTAATACTCACATATACATTCAAACCTGGAGGACTTTGAGCTCTAAATTTAAAGATCCAATTTAATTCTAAGTTCTCAAGGTCATTAAAGTTGTCACCTTTTCTAGTATTCATTCCTTTCTTTTGTAAAACTCTAAAGAGAAACTTATGTTCTGGATAGTCTACAATATGTTTGGCTAACGCATTCTTTTTGTCAGCTTTTTTGATAGCATAAATATGTTCTTGTATCCTATCCCTGAGCCTCCTTGTGGTCATGCCTATATAAAAAGCCGGGCATGACTCACAGGTGGCCAGGTATATGACATTGCTATCCTCGCAATTTGCAGTGCACTTAAATTCAAAGTTAAATAATAGCTCAGAGTGGAAGAATGTCTTATCCTTAGATATCCACTCACATGAACTACACTTCCCACAAGAGTGGGTTCCTCTAATGTTATTCTTGAATGGATTATAGGGTGTCAATGATCTGTGCAGTTTTTCATCACATAATATCCGTTTCAGGTTCTTTGAATTCTTATAAACAAAATTCGGTCTTACACCAACCAATTGTTTAATATCTTCATTTGTTGTCAGGATAGGCCAGTTCTTTGAAATAACTTCTGTTATATATTTATTATCACTTGTATATGTAATAATACATCTAACATAGTCTGAATTTATTTTTGAAGGGTTTATATAGTTACTTCTAGATGAAAAATTCCAAGTCCTTCCTATATTAGAATGACTAGAGTACTTTTGACCCCTAGATATATCTTTCTCTTGTATAAACGAATCTTTAATATTTCTGACCATGTCTGGGTTATATTTCCTATCCTGAAACATTTTTTCTAATATGTCAAATTCACGATGCCTGACATTGAAATCTTGACATATTCTATCTACCCTTACATATTGACTCTTTACTATATTTTGAAAATGAATCTAGGGTGCATGCTGTCATATTGCAACAAGTTATTTCTCCAGCATGCTTTCCTGAATAAAGATGTCTCTAATCCCCCTTGTCCATCCTTCTTAATTTTTAGATCCAAAAATCAATTTCTGAGAGAGAGTATCCAATTGAGAACTTTAAAAAGTCTGTAGTCATCTCTAAATCTACTATAAAACTTTTCAATTCCTGTATGGTTCCATCCCATAATAGAAGTATATCATCTACAAATCTGTGATAAAAGAGTATCTTCTTATAACTGGGGTGTGTGAAAAGATTTGTAGTCTCCCAATTATATACAACAAGATTTGCATATGTGTTGGCGCAGGGGGTGCCCATGGCCACCCCCCACTGTTGTATATAGAAGTGTTCATCAAACATCATAACATTCTTAGTCAGAACAATTTCCAGTAGTGTATTAATTAGAATTTGTTCACTATTAGTGAAACTACCTTCCTTGTTTAATATGGATCTAATGGCTTCCATACCATACAGATTAGGAATTACAGTAAATAGACTCTTAACGTCTAATGTGACTAGGAGATGTGTTTCTGTGACCTTGAAATCTAATTTCTTAATATAGTCAATCAATTGATATGAATCTCTTAGAATTGTGGGTACTGAAGATACTAATGGTCTTAATTTTTTCTCCAAAAATATAGAAAGATTTTCAGTTACCCAGTTGTGTCCAACCACAATGGGACGCATAGGAGGAGGTATCTGTCCCTTGTGCATTTTTGGAAGACCTTTTAAATAAGGTATAGTAGGATGTTCAATCAATAAGAAAAGATAAAAATCATAACTGATTTGTCTACATAATAAAAGTTCATTCAATTCTTGATGTACCTGAAAAATCAGGCCTTGAACAGTTACTTCATCTATTAATTTATAGATAGTATTATCTTTAAGAAGAAGTTCCATATACATACAATAGTCCTTTCTGTTCAGTAACACTAAACCCCCACCTTTATCTACTGGTCTAACCACCACATTGTTATTCTCAGTTAGACGAATCAATGAGTTCCATTCTTCCTGCAATAAATTATGGAACAAATGTAATGTACCCTTATTATACTGACTATAATGTTTATATAAATCATTTTCACACAATTTAATAAATGCATCAATACACGGATGAGACACTGGTGTATACAGGCTTTTCCTTTTGAAACCTTCAAACATATATTGAGTATTAGAGACTATGTCATGACTTGAAGCATTTTTTACATTTTTAAAAGATAATTTCAGCGCAATTTTACGAGCAAATGCTCTTAAATCTGTTAGCAAATCAGAAATCTTACTTATTTGTGCCGGTATATAACTTAGGCCTTTGTTCAACAGAGAAATATCCACATTATTCAAAGTTAAGTCCGATAAATTGTAGACCAAATTGTTTAGTCCTTCTGTCGTCCCCTCTTGTGCTGCGGTTCTCCTGAGAACTTCCTTTTCCTTCTTGTGCGACTTTCCGATCTTCCTCTTGAGCTCCGTCTTGCACGCACCGGTAATGGCAAAAAAGACTCAATGTTGGTCTGTTGAAGCTTCGGTCTCGCTCCCAGATCCACCTGCTGCTGCAAAGCCAATCGATTGGGTGGTGGAGTATCCTGGACACACTGGCATGGCACACACACACACACACACACACACACACACACACACACACACACACACACACACACACACACACACACTCTACATCCCCTACTTTCTCCAGCCCAGTGAATCCCTGCATTGCCTGACAAGACTTCCTCTAGCTCTAAATGCATTTTATTTATTAATTCTTGTTTGATAACAAGGGAAGTGAGCTGGTCCTAAGACCCTTTTCAACCATGACCAGGGCACCAATGAAATGAGCAATGTTACATTTGTACAGGTAGGAAAGCACAGCTATGTAAGTAAAATCTACCAAATTTTAGATGTTCAAATAGATTACTGTCACAGAAGCCTAAGCTATATGGGATGCATCCTGCCTAGGACTGGCTATCTGGACAGCTTCAAAAGCTTTAGGGCCCTTTCCACATGCGTGTATGACCACTGGATCTTGAGGGCAAGTCAGTATAAAAAAGACATATGGGCACTAAAAATAAGATCCTTCCTGCATCAAGAAGGGACGCTAGATGTCCTCCTAACAAATATGTACTAGGAGCGGAAGTGATTATACAGTCTCCCATTCTAGCATACCAAAAAAAAACACACTTGGGAAAAGAGGGAGTTATTGTGTTATTGTACTGCAACAATGAATTTTCCAAACATCTACTGACATGGTAAGTTAACTTTCACAGCTGTACTATGTTCATCATTAGATCAGTATTACAACAGCCTAAGCTATGTGGCGCAAATACCAAAGCTTAGGAAGAAAGGAAGGATTAAAGATGACCATTTCAGTGCTCTTGCAGGATAGTTGTAGCATACCTTGCTCTGGACCTAGATAAATGATTCATTTTGTAGCGCTTGGTAAAAATATGACAAGACCAAGTTGCTGCCTCTAGAATATTTCAGGAGTCTAGTCCTTTCCAAAAAGCAGTAAAAGTAGCCATAGCCCTAGTAGGAGCTTTGACTGTGCCTGGAAGTTATGTATCATGGTATGAATAACTCAAGTGAATGGTATCAGGGTCTGTTTTGACACTGATTCATTCCCTTTTATTACCACAGTCTACTATCTGAGTTGTCTGTAGAAATCTAGAGTATGCAGTATTCTCTTCCCCCCTTTTTTGGCTTTGGAAACAAAACAAAGATATGAATGTAATGGAGCAAAGTAAGCTTGGAAATCCTGTGGGCATGCAGGAAGGGCTGTTCTCAAAGTTACCCTATCATTGCTAAGGATGAGATATGGTAGACTTACAATGAGATCTTTTAACTCAGATACTTTCATGATAAAAAAACTCAAATCAGCCTCATGAGCAGCTTCAAAAGGAAAAACTAAGGTTTTCAGGAACAAAGTTAAAATCTTATGGAGCAGCCACCTGTTTCATAGGTGGATGGCTGTGTAAAACCTTTTTCAGAAATTGCTAAACTTGAGATAAAGAAAAAAAGGGAGGGGGATCTGTTGGCAGACAACCTAACATGGTCTGGGTAAGACTTTGGTGTAATTTCCTTTTTTTGGGGGGGGGTCTGAATTGACAGAATTCTGATCTGATCAAATGTAAGTAGCCTGAAGGGAAGGACTGTGTTGAATTGCTAGTTCCCCATGTCTGCTTATGTACCAAATGACTGTGATGTTGTCTGTGATAAGAGAGGTCCTAGACTTCAGAAATAACTTAGAAATCTGAGAGCATTTATTAATGCTATCATTTGATAGTGGTGTGCTTCAGTTTGTCCTGCTGGTTCCTGCAAATCCTGAACTTTCACTCCTTAGATACAGCTCCCCATGTAAAATGTTACACATCTGTGGTTATAGATTGAGTGAGGGCTAGAGGGGAAAAAAGGCGACCTGGATTGAGGGACAATTTATTCATCTTCCATAGGATCTCTCTCCATATAAAACCCAGCACTGAAATCTAAAAGTGAAGGCATGCTGGTGTTGGGTCCAAAATGATCTGAGGAACCACTAAAGTGTTCTTATATGCAGTCTGGTTAAAGGAATCATGAGAACTGCATAGACCATGAATCCTAAAATCTTGAGATAGTCCCAGGTTGTTCTTAAAGTTTGACTGGATAATGTCAAAGCCTGATATTTCGAACAGTTCACACTTCACCTTCCATTCCCCCTGCCTTTCCCCATGAAATTGCTTCTAGCATATCCTTCTAATTGTTAGAAGGGAGAAAGTTGTGGTGGTGGTCGTTAAGACCAAAAACAAAGCCTTAATGGGCACTGACAGTATCCTGGGATGTCTCCTAAATAGCTTGAAACATGACCTATCAGGACCACTTACTAAAGCCTCAGAACAGGCTTTTACAACACGAATAGAGGACTGCAATGGTTATCCTACTTCACAAGGGCAGACCATCAACTGACCCTTGAAACTATAGAACTATTAGTATGACTAGTCTAATATGCAAAGCTGTGGAATGAATTATCATGGAAATTATCAACAAAGACATTGGTATATTTCAGACAATGGACCCAACCTAGTTTGGCTTTGTCAAGGGAAGGTCATGTCTACTAAACCTGGAGCACTTATTTGAGGAGGTCAGAAAGGCAATGGGTGAGGGGGGGAAATGATTATTGCCTACCTGGATCTGGCTAAGGCAATCAATACAATACCCCACTCAGGTAAAATTGACAAACTCATTGAACTGGACATAAACCTCTGCATAGCTTGGTGCATTGTTAGTTGGCTCACAACCAGGAACCAGGAAGTCAGGACTGGTGAGACCACCTCCACTAAGAGACTGGTCACCAGCAGGGTACCTCATGGCTTCATGCTGCGACTGCTCCTATTTGACATCTACTTCTTGGAAGTAAAAGCTAATATCAAGGGCCTTTGGCTGTCCAAGTTCACAGATGACTGCAAATTGGGAGCTATCATAGATTCACCCTATGACATAGGTTCATAGGTAGGTTGCTATTGTTCTGTCTTTCGGCTTTTCCCGGTTGGGGGTTGCCACAGGGGTACTCCGGTCCGCTAATGATTGGCAGTAGATTTTTACTTGCCGAGTTGCCAGCCCTGATGCACAACCTTCAATGAAGGTACGCCCATTCACGCATGTCTCCACACAGAAGACGCTCTAGCTGAGAATCGAACAGGACAACGTCTTACTGTGAGGTGACAACGCTACTGCAGCACTACCACCGCAATATAGGTTCATAGGTAAGTACTAGACTATATATATATATATATATATATATATATATATATATATATATATATATATTTCCTATTTCCCATCCACTCATCAAAATTTTTCTTGAAGAGTGCTAATGAGGAACTTTGCTTGACATAGATGGGTAGTTTGTTCCACAGTATGGGAAGTCTCTGGGACATGAATCGATCCCTCCAGCATGTCCTGTTTATTGTGGTGACAAGGTTTAGGTCCCTAGAGGATGTAGCTCAGAAGGATTGGGATTTCTTTAGGTGTAGCATGTCCAACAGTGCTGGCTTTGACATAGCTTTATATGTTAGGCAGAGATCACCTCAAAGTAGGTGATATCCTATGGAGCAAAGCTGGAGTTTTTTGAGACAGTCAGTGTAGGACATCTGTTTATTTATTTATTTACATTTGTTGACTGGGAGTGCCTGACTGGACATAGGTCTATTTTCAGCGGAGGCCCGGGGAGAAAAGCTCCACAGTTAAAATAAACAGACAGTAGTTACATTGGATAACATAGCGATTAACAATTTAACATAGCAATTAATTACAAACATATTTACAGATGAAGAACATAGTACATCAGTAGACAACTAGAATCTTTATCTGAGAAGTACATAACAGACATTAACAAATGTTACAATAAGAAGTTCCTGCTGTATAAGTACTAGGCTTATGAGCATCTGACTTGCTATAATCAAGGTAGTTAGTGGGGTGGAAAGAAAGGCAGTGGTTGGATGGGGTGGGTGATATTAGAGTGGGAGTTGCAAGGGCATAGCCAGCATGTTTTTAGGTGCACTTTTAGTAAAGTTTTGAAGTGGGTGCATGATGGTATGGAGGTAATTGTGGGTGGGAGGGAGTTCCATAATTTGGCTATGGTGCAAGAGAATAGTGCTTCACCAGCAGAGTTATTGGCTTTAGTGATCTGCAAGTGATTTTTGCTGCTGGATCTTAGTGGTCTGTTGGTGCGATAGGGTTGGAGTAGATTCTGGAGGGATGGGACATTTAGTGGATGGTTTACTAGTTTGTGGGCGAGTGATAGTTGATACCATTGAAGGAGGTGAGGTAGTTCAAGCCAGCCCAGTTCAGCAAGTGAGAGACAGTGGTGACTACAGTAGGATCCCCCTGTGGTGAATTTGGCAATTTTGTTGTAGCAGGTCTCTAGATTGTTTAGATCGCATTGCCTTAGGTTGGTATATATTGGAGAGGCATAATGTAGGGTGGAGATAAGGTGGGAATTTGCTATTGAAATCTTTGCTGCTTTGGTGGCCAGTAATCCTCTTTGTGAGGTGCTTCTGTGGCCTTTCCAGCTGCTGCAGATGTCTTGTGAGGTACATTCCAAAAGGGGTGTTGAACTCTATAATGGGTCTAATGAGTGTCGAGTAGAGGGGAACAATGACCTCTTTTTTCCTGGATGAGAACCCTTTTGTGATGAAGTGTGCCATGTAGAAGGACTTCCTGACTACTGTGGTGATGTGATTATCAAAGGAGAGACTACTGTCCACCTGGGTCCCAAGGTCTCATCACACATTCAGTGTTAAGTAGGCTGCTATCTATGTGGTAGTTCATGGGTACAGAGTTTTTACCAAAGAAGATGACAATGCACTTTTTGGCATTGAGCTTGAGGCCATGGCTCTAACACCAGGCATCTGTCTCAGTGAGGCCCTTCTGTAGGATGTCCACATCATTTGGTGACTCAACTATGGCTCCTAGTTTACAGTCATCTGCGAACTTCATTAGCCAGAGGCCTTCTGTGTTACCCTGTACTTTAGAGAAGTAGATACCAAATAGGAGAGGTCCCAGGGCTGAACCCTGTGGTACACCACTTGTCACTGGTTTGAAGTCAGATTTGGAGTCTGCAACTTTTACAGTGTGGGTTCTGCCAGTGAGCCAGTCAGCAACCCATCTTGTGACATAGGATTTATACCTAGTTTAGTAAGTTTAGCTATAATTTCCGAATGGGGGATGGTATCAAAAGCCTTGGTGAGGTCAAGATAGGCTTTGTGAACCACCTTACCCTCGTCTAAGGCTTTGGTGACTGCCTCAAAGAAGATGATCAGGTTCAGGAGGCATGATCTGCCTTTCACAAACCCGAACTGGGTGGGATCCAGAATCTGGAGGTCACCAATGTCTTTGTTTATGAGTTCCAGGATGATACGTTCCATGGCCTTGCAGACCAGGCTCATCAGGCTAATAGGGCAATAGTTCCCAGGATCAGTGGTTGCTCCCCCTTTGTGTAGTGGGATAACTGTTGCTGTGTGCCATTCAGTGGGTACAAAGCCTGATGTGAGACTATGATTGAACATGGTGCTTAGGTGGGAACCAGTTAGTTCTGAAGTTCATGTAAAACACAGCCTGGGATGTTGTCTGGTCTCATAGATGCTGTGTTTTTGGCTTTAGAGTGTGCAGCTTTTACCTGCGTAGTTGTGATTACAGGGACTCTGCATTCTTCCTGTATAGATATGGGCACTTTAGGGGTGAGAGAGGGTAAAGTTAGCACTAAACCTATCTGACAGGATGTTGGCAATATCAGTTGGTTCTGTAATTTTTGTGCCGTTGTGCTGTAACTCAGAGCAGATCTGGGTGTTGCCATTGAGCTTCTTGACATAGCTATAGAATGCTTTGTGGTTATCCTTAGAATCAGTTGTGATTTTGTTTTCATAGCTAGCTTTGGAGGATATTATAAAGGATCTCAGCTTCTTACTGAGGCTGACCAGGGAAATCCTCTACTCATGGGATTTTATTCTTTTTTGCAACAGTTTCTTCCTTCTGTTGTATAGTTTGTTTATGGCAGGGGACCACCAGATTGGCTTCCTTTGTTTGGAGGATAGCATCTTGGTTCTGTTTGGGATAGCATGATCCATGCACTCGTGTAAGTGTTTATAGAGTGCATTTGTGTAGGATTCAGCAGTCGTAACTGCATTGTCCATCTGCATGGGTGTCATGAATTTTGCCACTTTTGTCTTAAGAAGCATGAAGTTGGTTTTGGAGAAATTTTTTACTGTGGGTCTAACACAAACAAATGACTGGTTCCAAAGTAACCTATTAAAACTCAATGCCAAGAAATGCATTATAGTGTCTTGTGACAAACCTGCCAGCCAGGCTAATTACTCCATTGAAAAGACACCCTTAAGAGTGACACGATAGTCAGGGATCTGGAAACATATGTAGCAAGGGGATGTAGCTCAGTGGTAGAGCGCATGCTTTGCATGTATGAGGCCCCGGGTTCAATCCCCGGCATCTCCACTTTTGTCATTCTACAGGGATCCAATAGGTGTCAGCATGAAATAAGATGCTCAACAGTCTAGCTTACTTCAATAAAGATAATTTACTTACGCCTGTCATTCGAACGATTCTGCATACTAGGAAAAATCTTTTTCAAACTAAAGGGGTGGCGAAAGCCACATAACTATGGGCTAGGCTTATAAATGCCCTTGGGCAGATAGCCTAGTATGAACCTATGAACCTATGAACCTATGAACCTGTGAGAGTAATCTGATCTATGACCAAGATGTGGCCAAGGTAGTAAGAAAATAATTCTGTGATGTCCATCTTATAAGTCAGTGCATAACACCCAGATCTAAGAAAGGGATTTAATGGTGAAAGGCATGGGGAACTGAGAGTAAAGTCTGAACTGTTAAAAATATCAGTTTTGGGCCTTATCTGGACCTTATCAGACCCAGCATCAAATATAATTTGGTACATTTGGCATGTACCTGTTCAGCAGTTGGAATGTCCACAAAGGTTTCTTATCAGGATAATCCAGGGTATAAACAGATTATCCACAAAGGTTTCTTATCAGGATAATCCAGGGTATAAACAGATTATCCTATATGGATTGCCCTAAAGTCCTATCTCTGTACTCGGTCTCCTACAGGTTACTGAAAGGCAATATATGCCTGGCATAAAAGGCATCGCATCCAGCTCTGATGGACCTTCTACATATCTGTAAAATAATGAACAGCATCAGAACCACTAGATGCAAGGATTTCAATTTTGCTTGTGACATAAATAAGACATGTTGATGAGACTGATGTGCGTCTCAGGGTATCCCCATGATCTGGAACAGGCTCACCACCCATGTGACGCAGAATCCATCCCTATCCCGATTTAACCATAAACTTGACCAATGGATGGGACACTGGAAATTCACCCCGGGTCTGGCCCTATATCTCTGATAGACAGAGGCAGGCAGTAATGCCCAAACTAACATACCCCCACATAACCTCTATAAACTTTCTAACATACCCTGTCTTAATAAACACTCATGATGCATAGGGACACAGTTGGGTTGGATTACACAGATAAGCTTATAAATGCCCTGTCGGTCATTAGCCCACTACATACATATTAATCTATGAATCTATAGTCTACTTTGTCGTGAGGAAAAAAGGCCATCATGATGGCTTAATCTTAGAGACAACCTAGAAAACCTGTCCCACAAGATGAAATTAAAGAGATTCTTTTCTAGCTTCACTTGAAAACCCAGGTTGAGAAATACATTTTTGAGAAAGAGAAAATAATAGTCACTTCTTAAAAAAAGTCTGCAGATATAATGCAATTATATAAATATTGAAATAAGTGAATCCCTGTAGTCAGCAATTGGCTATTTGAAGAGCAGAACATTTCCTAAATACTCTTGGAGCTGTTGACAAACTTAAGTGGTGAAGAAGAAAAGTGGGAATATGAACTACTCAGAAAATCATTAAAAAGTCTCTGAAATCTTTACGAATGGGGCTAGATGATGGACATTTTTTTAAATCTTAGGATTACTAAGAAACGGTGAGGAGGAAGGAGAAGTACTAAATACTGAAGAATCACCATTTTGCATTTTGGAATTTTGAAGTGAAATTTAAAGGTCCAGGACACGTTTCCAAGTTCCTTTTTTCTTTGGCAATAGAATGATCCTGGAGTAAAATACTTTTGACCTGACTGAACAGGCTTTATGACTCCCTGAAACAGCATTTGATCTGGGATAGGAAGAAACAGGGGTGTTTGATTTGATGGAGGTGGAGGTACCTCTTGAAAAGGAGGAATGGAATCCACTGGTGGTTGTAACCTTTTTTAAATATTTTTAGGGTGCAGGTGTCAGAGGTAATATGGTGCCAATGATGAAAATTTAGACTTAGGTTTGTGAAAGCTTTACTGGGTTGCCAGGGTGGGGACAAGGAAAAGATTGATTGGATAGATAGTTCATTTGCATTTTTAGATTGCTTTTGGCTAGGAAAACTCTCGGTTCTTTTTTGAATCACTGTACTAGTTAATAGGATCATAAGTGCATAGGTGTGTACTAGGCTAATGGCCCTGGAGCCTTTACAAGCCTAGCCCATAGATATCCCTGCCATCATGCCGCTCGATGTTACTGACCAGTGCTTCTATCAAGAAGTGCTTCCTGAATGCTTTTTTTGCCTGTTTTCTGTTGGGATTGTTTGTTGTGTTTTCTATAAGAAGATCATGGGCTTGCAGGAGAGTTATTATTATATTTTGGAAAAGTGAATTGAAATATCAGAGAGACTCCTTGGATTAACTTTTTTTCCCTTTCATCAAACTTTTTGTCGACCTCAGCATAGAAAGCCCCAAATACTCATCCCTTATCCAAAGTTGCATAAAAAAGTTCTATGTTCACATCCTCTTATAAATTTTAAGAACAAAGCCAGGCAAATCTCATCATCACTGATTCAGTGACATCTAGATCAGCAGTGTCATAGGAACATTTAAGACAGTATTTAGTTTCTTCAGATATAGAAGAAAGTATGAAATTCAAGGATGCCTTATTTTCAGAAGAAGGAATGTCAAAAATCAACTTTTGCATAGTGAAAAGAAGCCAATCTTATGAAAATTATCAAAGGCTATCCTATCTTTGTCAGATGATTAAGAATTGGCAGCCATTAAGTGCTTGCAAGAAGTTGGTTTTGATAGAGACAACTGTAGTTTGTACCCTGAGTTTTCTAAAGAGATATTTGTGTGTTTGAGAAACTATATGCAACTTATCAGTTTTCCTTGGGGCTGCTGGTTGCTGCCAGGAGAATGTGGGCTCCATTGAAAATATCCTCTAAGGCTGCTAGATCTAAGGAGACAGCTACTGGTTGAGTAGGAATCCAGTTATAACAATTCATAATAAGTTTGGTGGGTCTGTGATAAATCTTTTAGATTTCATTTAAACAGATCTTTCACTCGGCCAATAGTGTCAGAAAAAGACAATTCTTCTGCTGAGGATTCTGGGGAAATGTCTTCTTCAGACTCAGACTCACAATTCTTTTGAGTAGAAATCTTTGAAGCATAATCCAAGCCAATTTCCTGAACCTTAGATTCTGAATTAGAATCAGAAAGACAAGGAGACCTTTTTCTTTTAGAAACCTGGGAAGACTGGCAGGCTTTAAATAAACAATTTGCAAGGGCAAACCAATCCTCTTTTGCTCCCTTCACTGAAGGAGACATAGGAGCAGAAGTTACCACAGTTTGTTTTTCCTTTTCATGGGAGTATCAGCCAAAAGATGATTGCTTGGACATCCAGTCATCTCCATGGAAACCTGACTCCTCAATGTGGTCCTGAAGGAGAATAATGGCTGCTCCCACCTTTGATGTTGAATAGACTGGTTTTCCTCTACCTGACTTTTATGTAGGACAAGCCTCAGGGGACATGCCATATCTCTGTTCTTAGTTTGACATCGCCAACATGGAATTACTCACCAAAGGTCAAAACAAAGAGGACGCCGGAATGGAAAATAAAGTCTCCCTGGAAATTGTTCTTTTCTTGGTGACAGAGGGGGAATATCCAAGGAGTCAGAACTCTTGTCCATTACACTAGAGATAAGAGAGTTTAACTTTTGATTGTCTAAATGTAGTAAGTGAGTAGTATTCCTCCTTAATTGCGACTTAGGAGTAAAGGCTGAAAAACCTGAACAAGACTAACTGCATGTTCTCCTAAACAAAAAAGGCAAGACATGTGGTGATTTTGGTAGGGTACCAAATATACAGGCTATGGATGGTAATTAGCACTTTTCAAATTCTGTTGTCTCATGTAAAATATATTGAAGAATATAATTATCGAAGTAAAGCACACCAAAGAACATAACTCCTGCACCTCTGCATAGGGGACTGCATCCTTTACACCCCACTAATGTAAATAAACCTACTTCACAATCACACAATAACAGAGAAAAGGGAACATTCTCCTCTATCCAGTACTCAGTGATCTCACACAAATACCACAGTTCCATCCCCTCTTTTTAACGTACATTTTTATTTGGCCACTTAACTTCAAACAACATGCATTTGAAAAGACTGCACTTTGGCATGGTATGGGTCTAGTATTAATATTATATTATCTCAGAGTTGGTCTATTGAAGTTTGCAGAGGTGTGAGGGAAACATATGGAGTAGAACACTTACATTCTTTGAACTTTCTCACATTGATAATTCCTTTGTTCAGTATGTTTTACATGGGTCAACAGAATTCAGGCTAACTGCGCTATGATATGTGTAATGATTCACACTTTGCTGATTCATACATTCATTTATATATGTTGCTAATCTGGACAAACTTTCCCAGTAGTGGCAGCCATCTCATATGTGATAATAAACAGAGGCTGCGACTGGTACAGAACCAGATATTTACATTTAATAATTTTAAAATATTTTATATGATGGTGAATATTTAATATAGGAATGTAAACACAGATTGGAACATATCAATGTGTGTCCCCATCATCCCCATCAGTAAACTTCAATTCCTCACAAACAGCAGACTGGTAGACACAAAAAAACAAAACAAACAAACAAACAAAAAAAAAAAAAAAAAAAAAGCATGACTACCCTTATCCCCCTGCTGCTAGGCAGAAAGTTCTTACATACATTGCTGTTACTTAAAAAGGTAAAGGATTTTTTTTCTTTTTTAAAAAAGCATAATACAGTAGCATTAATCTACTCCTGTGTGTGGGCAAAGTGTGGGTAAAACTGGTTTATCTACGCTAGCAGTGGGTAAATGCAGCATTCCCCACAGCCAGTTTTGGATTACAGCTAAATCAGTCTCTCTCCCTCTGACTCTCTCACACTCACAAACATACAGAATAGTATAAACTGATAGGAATAGTAACTCATTGCTGTATTTTTTAAATGTGAACAAATAATTTTAAAACTAAAACAAAATAGTAATGTTTAAGGCAAAAGTGACACCAGCTGGTCTACTCTGATGTTCTTATGTGCAAGCCCTGTTAAATACATGGGTTGGATTACTATGGTGTCCACTGATGCTCAAATCAGTGGGAGGGGATGGAACAGAAATTAGGTTCCCTAATAAGATATTATGTACATAAATGTTAAACTATAAACACGTCTTTAATAAAACAAAATTGTTACCTAGGTATTTTAGCATTTGTTTTTTCAGGATCATATATATTTTAGATGCAGCCATATGTTTTATCTTTTTTTTTTCATAACTGCGTCTTTCCCTCGTTAACAGAAGCTTCTCTGCTTCAGTGAATATCTTGTTAGATATACTAGCAAGGATACACTTTGTTTTTTCTCAATTCAACTTCTCATCTATTAGAAATCATGCTGTAAAATATGCACCAGTATTTGATTTTCATAAATGTCTTTAATTTTTAAAGAAACAATGTGAAACACTAAGCATTTGTATAATTTCTGGGCATGGGACTTGACTAACTCATCTGCTACACAGTCTTTAAATTGATAACTATTTTAATAGTTATAAACATCCAATTATTTTAATAAAAAAGTGATATATAATTAAAAATACATTCACCTTTTGCCAACAAATCAATACTCATACATTACAAACATAAATAAGCTAGCAGAAGAAATTGTATTTAGGAATGCATGCACAGTGCTATAGAAAAGGAAAACTACCAGCTATAATCCATTACATCCAAAATAAGCCTCCTGATTCACTCATGATACATTCCTGAAATGTCAAAAGGAGCACAACCATATGTGTCAGTGTTTATTTAAAATACTGGGAGTTAGACAAATCATTTCTGCAACAAGTGCTGTGTTGTAGTTTACGATCACCGCCTTAGTAAAAGTTCTTAAGTAATTGCAATGATAAAATGCATTGCATAATTATCCTGACTTAGATGCACTTTGTTAAATTGTGATTAAGCAGTAATTTGTCAGCTATTTATATGTTGTTCTTTTCGCTCTTCATATATCTGTGCAATTACTAACTCTGCTGCAATATTTCATGTCATGCTTTAAAGGTACAAAAAGGTAACATATTTGACCTTAGTCCAAAGTATTCCTTGTTTTCGATGATAAGGTCACACTTTATCTAGCTTTTTAAAAACATTTCTTGCATTTTACAGTATGTAGCAATAATGAATAATTTGCATGTAAGTAGACAGGGTTACACATCTGCAGTCATTTTGCATTTATGGATAAATCATTAATCTATGTTTTCAAAATATGTATACCATAAAATGTCTGTAGAGATAGTATGGGCATCCAAGACATTTAACAATCTCACAGATATAGCTGCTTCTACAGCCATGGATTAAAATCTCATCCAAAGGCTTTTTATCAATGGGTTACAGATTATTGGAATAGCTCCAAACAAATTATCCTCCGAGTATAAAATGGGATGAAGAAGTTTAATTATAGTTAAAGGACAGTTTAGATGAAAGAAAAATCATTGCTCCCAATAAGGTGTCACAAAGATAAACACAAAAAGCAAAAAAAAGGTTCCTCTAAGAGTGTAGATGCCTAAAAATCTGTTCCACCTCAGCACACTATTAGTCACACCCACTCTTGTCTACTGTGCAGTAAAGGAAACAACGGCTGACTTACTTATTTAAACGAATTTCCAGTTGGCTATACAAGTATTCCAGAGGAATGATAGTGTGATGAAATACCAAAATACTTGAAGTGTAGTTCAGTGCTACACAAAGCTCAGTTAAGTTGTAATGAAACTTGTCGAGGCTAGAAGAGAAAAAGGTAGAGATACTGTGAGAATAGCTTTGACAAAGAGATATTACATATTATATTACATTATAACTACAGAGTTTTGAATGCTGTTCCAGAAGTACATTAAATTTACTATGGCCTGGCATCAAAATGTCACACAAAAGAAACATACTGCAGGCTAACTACTTATGCAGATCTAAAAAACAGAGAACACAACAGGAAACCATCATGCATAGCTGCAATTAGGTTAAGCTATCAAATTATTTTGTATTATGCCAAAAATATAAGCCATAAACAATAATCTGTCAATGTCACATGCAAGCAATAGTACACAAGTGGGTGCACATCAGACACATGGGGTAGACTGTTTTAGGTAAATAGACACATGAGTGTCTTTAGCTACTGACCATGCAGCAAATGCATTTGGTATAAATACTCCTGGTATTTCATTACACTAAAAAAAAAGTATTGCATTCTTTTTAACCTGAAAAAGTTCAACATAAATTCTATGTATATGTGTTTAATATTAGGTTTGCTGTGCTAATTTATAATAAGGCAATCCTTCCACCTAAAAAAGACTGACATTGTACAGCACAGATGGAAAGAAAGAGAAAGACCAGTAGTCGCAAAGTGTATGAGTGTATTGCCAGGTTACAGATTTCATATGCGCATGCCAAGAGATTCAGATATACCTGCAATTAAATGCTTTATTAATTCCTTTCAATATTTTTGGTCAATTATTGACTAAATAACCCACTGATTATCCCACTGAGTATTTATGACATAGCATATCCTGCTTAATCTTCCCTGCTTTTGTATTGGGTGTTATTCTCCCAAGGGGTGATTACATAAACTATTGGATTGATAAAATCTGATTAGTAAAGTCCTCTTTATGTCATTTTATAATGCTCTAAATGTTCTTCACATAAAATGCTTTATGGCAGAATTGTCTTTCTACCAGAGAGAGGATAGTATGCTAAAAAGGAATGAGATCATGATGAAGAAAGACAGATCCTTTAAATGCATAAGGTGGGGGGGGCTGACTGTACCTTAAAACTCCCACATAAGATGCAAATGTGCATACTTTGTATATATTATGGTGGACAGCACAGTGTGCAGCAGTTTGCAATGTCACTCACAGAAAGAGGTTATCCAGTTTGATTCTCAGCATGGGTGCATTCTGTGTGGAGTCTGCATGTCCTCCCTGCATTCCTGTGCATTTTCTCCAGGTGCTCCAGTTTATTCCCACATTACAAAGACATGCGTCTGGAGCATTTCTCCCTGGAGCTCCACTGAAAATTGGCTTATTCCAAGAAAGACTTTTCCGGTAAACAAATGTTAAATAAAATAAATAAATATTAGGCATCCAATCTTCAAAATGTAGACTATAAAAACAAGTGTAAGCAGTCTAGATCTGTCATTGTCAAGTGATTATTTCCTTGCTAATTCTACAAGAAGGGAGAATCACTGTTGCCTGGACACAAGGAAATCACCACAATGATCTTGGGATATTCCTTCTGAATCATCAAAAGTACCATAGATATTAAATGAAAGTGTGGAAAAGCATATCAGAACATTACTGACCAGGGATAAGAAAATATATCCATCTTCCAGGCCTTCTTACATGACGTCCTGTAGAAGAATCTTACCAGCTAATTGTTCAGAGAGCAGGCAAAAAGGTCTACTTGAGGATCTCTCACAAATGGATCAATTCTTGGAAGAACCCAAGATCTTCTTTCTATTTGTTAATGCCTGCTTTTGTCCTGCTCGACTTGTCTGCCATACAATTTTTTCTCTGATGGAATGTAGGATGCCTGTAGAGTGAGATTGTGATATAAAGCAATATCCCAAGCTAACCTGATTAGTCTGCATAGGGGTTAAGACCTGGTTCCCCCTTGTGTGTTTATTTACAACATTGCTGAGGTATTGTCTGTAAAAACGTGATGAAGTCCTGGGCATCAAAGGCAATTCCAAGAGTTGAGTGCCTTGACAGGAGCAATTATCTCTTTTATGTTTATGTGCTTGTGTCTGTCTTTGTTGTCCAAATGCCTTACACTTTTATACCCTTTGACACTACTCCCATGCAAAGTCTGAGGCATTTCTGGTGACTAACTGCTTTGGAGCAGTAAGTAAGAAGGGGATAGTTGATGTCTCCACCAAGTGATTTCTCTTCTGACAAATCCAAGAGCTGGAATCTGAAAAGATAAGGGGCATTGGCTCTGGGACCACTGAGACTTCAGATACAACTGTACCTTTCTCATATGGAATCTTGCCAGAGATATCATGAAAATCATAGATGACATGAGACCCAGAATCCTGAAGTATTCCCTTCCAGTGACTGAAGTCTGAATGGAAAACCCTTTAAACAGATGTAAATACAGATCCATTTTTCATGTAGAAGAAAAGCTCTTTATACTGTGGTGCTAAGCAGGTACTCCAGGAACACAATCTGGTATTTTCATTGTTCTCTTAGAATGTCAGCCTGTGTGTGAGATCTTTTGCACAAGTGAGAGATTCCTGACACTTTGAAAAAGACTGCAAAGATAAGCAAATCATCTAAATATGGAAAAATGTAGATATCCTACAACCTGCAATGGGCTGTCATTTCATCTATACACATTGTGACCAGTCTTGAAGCAGTGGATAGACCAAAGGGCAAGGCAGAGAACTGATAATGTGATCCAGAGACATACAACCTTAAGAAACAGCTGAAGTCTAAATGTGTAGGAATGTGATAATATGCATATTTAAGACTGCCAAAATGCTTAAATGAGGAATAAGGGGTAACAGGTTGTGACGTGAAAGTATTTTGAACTTAGGCACTATCACATACTGGTTCAGGAAAGAAAGATCCAGAACTGGTTGCCAGGAATTTTCTTTCTTTGTCACCAAAAACATTATTGAATAAAGCCATTTTTTTCCAACTGGGAAGGAGGAACAGTTTCAATTAACCCGTGATAGTATGTGCTGTAGGACAAGAGGAAACAGAGGCATTTGATCTGGTGGATGTGGAATAATTCCCTGGAAATTACAAATGTCTTTCCATGGCCATCTATAACCTTGCTGGAAGGGATAAGGGACTGCCTGGAGGGTCCCTTATATAGTCATTCAGACTTGACTGTCCTTTGTTCTGGGTGGGTACCTGTTTCTTTTTGGAACCTCTCTAAAATTGCTTTTTAAACATCTGCTTACCAGCTTTTGCTGAGACTATTTTGTTTCTTGGAAAATCTGGATGACGAAGCAGAAAGTCCCTTGGAAAATTTGGAGAAGGAGGGCTGAAAAGCTTGAAGGATTCTCTTTAGCAGCTTACCTTTTTTCACATGTTCTGATAATGTTTGCAGCAGAGGGTCCAAAAGTTAAATCTGTATCCAAATGAGAATTTAAAATGGAGGTTCTGAGAAAGCAGCCAGGCAAACCTCAATACAGTACATCAGTGGCAGCAGCTCTGGATGTAGTATCTAGAGAGTCATATATACACTATGAACAATGAGCAGTGACCTGGGCTATTGAAGAAATTAATCCATACAATGCAGATATTTCCTCACAAGATGGAACTACATTTACAATATTCCTCATATTTTCAATCTTAGTCAGAATAAACTTTATCATATGAGCCTGATAGTTCAAAATTAAAAAACAAATACATTTGCAGAAACATACACTTTTCCCCAAACTAATCAATTGTTTAGAAACATACACTTTTCCCCAAACTAATCAATTGTTCTGTCACCCTTTTCATAAGGAGTAGGATTAGAATTAAATGCTTGGCAGCAACTGGATAAATTGGGTCTATATTAGAACATCAACGTTTCAAAACTTCGAATGCTCTAATATCGACCCCTCTTCAGCGAAAGCTGGAAATATCGAAGCAACAGAAAGCCAGATTTTTTCCTATGGAAAGAATTCGATTGTCCGTTTCTGTTGCTTCAGTATTTTCAGTGCTGTGGTGGAAAGTTACGGGTCAGTTTCAGGTAAGTGTGCGATTGAGTATGGGTTAGGTTAGTTAGGGTTAGGGTGCGGGTTAGGTATGTGTGCAGTTGTGTGGACATTAGGGTTAGGGCGCGGGTGAGGTGAGTGTGCGACAGTGACGGACCTTAGGGTCAGGGTTTGGGTGAGGTAAGTGGATAGTTAGTGGTGTGTTTATAGTTTAGTGTAGGGTTAGGTGTAAGATTTTAGGTGTATGTGTGTGGATTGCTGTTTGTTTGGTGTGCTTGTGTTGTATGTGTTTTGGAACAGCGGATTATTTCCCGTAGGAAAAAATTCGCTGTTCTGTATGTTCGATGTTTTCAGCTTTCGCTGAATAGGAGTCGATATTAGAACATTTGAAGTTTTGAAACTTTGATGTTCTAATATAGACCTGATAAATCATAGCTATGGCTGATGTGTCTAAAAAGTTGTAAGACTGAGGAACATTCTATATTTTATCTACTTTCTTAGGAGCAGCAGACGGGGTGTCAGGAAAACTACAATCTGAGACAAACATATCCTCCAATACTGAAAGCACTCATGGTAATGGTAGGAGACTCTAGGTACATCAGTTGTAACAGCTCAGAGTATTATCTGAGGAACTGAGAAACCTCAGTGTCATCTCAATGAAAACACATTCTGGAACTAATCTCAGAGAAAGAGAATCCTTTCCAGGGAAATCCAGATACCTCCCTTATGAGTCTGAATAAGAAATCTGAGAAGAAAAAACTGAATCTGTCCTATCACATTCCTTTACAGATTACATTTCTTGAATGTCTTCGGGAAAAGTGGGATCCTTTTTTCTTTTACCAGAAATCATCATATAAGAAGGGTCAATAGCCTATACAAGACCCTGAGCCAGACGTAATAAACTATTCCTGTCCAGTGGAACCCATGCAAGAAAGGTAACTGCTTAGTTTTCATTTTCTTTTTGACATGTATTTTGGGACAAGCAGATATATTAATGGCAGCAGTAGCTTCCCCAGGGATGGGAACAAATTCTGGCTAAGCAGGGGTAGTTTTGCTGCCCCTTCTCCCAAGATCAACAAGAATGATTTTCCTTTGTCTACTGAGGGGACTCCAACAGCCACAGAAGATGTGGCTAATCCCCAATCCAAAGTGGTTGTATGTGCTCCACCGCAGCAATTTGGGGTAAAAGAAGAATGGTCTGAGGTACAACAAATGGCCACTGCAGAATTACCCACCTGTAACTGAAGCAAATTGCCAGCCTGCTGTTCTGGCAAAGGCTGTTTGCTTAACTTTCTCTTTTTGCAGCTGTTAGAAGAAGGATTGAATATGGGACTGGCAGTTTGTTCCATTGCCAAGCTATAAAATGATGCATCTTTCCCAGAGAAACAAGCAACACAAGCTGGTAAAAATTTAAAGTTGTAAAAATCCACTTTTTTCTAATACAAAGTATAAACCACTTTAATACACTTTATTATCCCCCAAAAAATAAATTAAACACATTTTCTCCACAAAACAGTTTTAGAATATTTAAACTAACTTTAACTGTCAGAAACAAATGTGAGCTCCCATTTAAAAGTACAGTAAAGTCACATGATAGTCAACAAAAACACTTTTAGCTTAAAAATAATTTAAACAAAGCAAATAATATGTGGAATGTATTTCCCCACAGGAATTTATCTGCCCAGCATTGGAACAGCACAAGCCACCTATCGATCTTTGAAATCCTTCAAAGGACCACTCTCTTCGGTGGCAGGAAAGCTCTGAATGGCTTGGTGGCCAGCTTGAGCTGAGTAACAGTCTGGGAACATGGAAGGTGCTCTGAAGCTTTAGCTTTAGATGGCTGTTATATCATTAGCAGAATATAACCCAGGCAGCTTAGATTACTGCAGAAGTCATTAATATGTAGCGAATATTGACTTTTTTTGTTACATTTTAAGGTAGCGTTGTTGTAAGGTCTACTTAAGGTTATGTTTAATGTATAAAGCGTACAACCATGCTTGTGATGGATCATCAGATCTGTAAATGGAGATGGTGTGTACTAATAATCTGTGTCTAGTACTTTTGTATCTGTGCTCAGTGACAGCTAGGAGCCAATCAGGTTAAATAATTTAATCTATCCATTTTATAAGTTTTTATTTCATATTGCTTTCATTTCAGTTAAATCATCTGCAGGAGAGGCCCAAAATGCTGTATAGTATCATTAGAATGAGGTATGATATTCACAGAATACTAGAAAGGGATGGCTAAAATAAAAAATGGAAATCAAAATATTGAAAAACATATATATTCTGAAACTCTTTTACCAAATTGTTCTTATTTTCAATTTTTTTCTCACTTAATATGAATGGCAACAGGTATCTGTATGTACACTTTATATGTGTAAATTGTAAGTTAATTGAAAATTAAATGCCATGTTTTGAATAACTGCTAGCCCTATAGTATAGAGGTCTTAGCACCAAGGATGACTCCGAAGACCCATGAAAGATTGGATGGCTCAACCAGTGAGGGATGTGGATTACCAATACTGATTCACTCCTTTTTTCTTTTTTTTTTCCCTCAGGGCATACCTCTTAACCTCTTAACCCAATAATTCTGGACAAAGCCAAAAATGGGGGGGGGGGGGTAAAGGCTCACAAACAGGGACATATTTAAAAATTGCTCTTTTAAACTTGGAAAGTTGCTAGAATAAAAGGTGTTATATTAGCATGCATTTTTCTGAAGAATATCAAGTCTGAAATTCACATATATGTCACTATTTACTGACTTCGATACTTAATTATTTGCCATAAAACTACACATTTTATGAGGAACAGATCAAAAAGAGGAGGGAAAAAATCTGGACATTTTGTGAAAATCTGAACAGTTGATGGTTATGTTTGAGGGTGTTGGAAGAGGTAATGTCTTTGAAAATAATATGCAATCTATTTTGTGTCTTTCCTTCAGTCCTGTATGACACAATATCATATGTCCAGCTTTCAGCATTTCTCTAAACATTTAATAACCCCAGTCTCCATCTTCACTCATATACAACACATCACTTTTCACTGGGTTTAATCTTAAACCTTTTATGAAAGAAAACAATTGCACAATTTCTTTTTCATATTTTCTGGGATCATATAATCATTTGATATATATATATATATATATATATATATATATATATATATATATATATATATATATATTTATATTATTTTCAAATTAAAACATAAGTCACCAGATACAATTTTTTCTTGAATGTTAATCTATAAGTGCTCCATGAAAGACATATTTCTTTTATTACTTTTATCAAACCCTCTCATTGCTTCATAACTACATCCCATTTCCCCAAATGTTATCCCTAGCAAAGATATTTCATTAATTGAAAAATACACCCCTGCAATTTTCACATCAACCAAACCTTTAATTATATCTTTATTCAAGGTCACCCTATTTCCTTTAAACATCTGTTCAATCAACTTTCTTTCATACATATTTTGTTCTTTGCAGCCACAACTGTGTTATCTGTACAAGTCAAAATCTACTGGAATCAACACTTCCTTTCACATCATGTATCTAGTATCTTTCTTTTTGTAACTTACTTCACTCACTATCACATTCATTACTAATGCAAGCAATACCCCATTTATGGGGACATCCTTGTCACATACAACTATTCATGCATATTTCTTTACTCAGTCAGTCATTAACTACCAATCTCATTTTACTATTTTGATATGCCGACATACCCACTCTAATTCTATTACCCATTTCATACTGTTACATAACATCTCACAAAGCATCATAACCTATCAAATGCCTTACTAATATCTCCTATTTTAAGTTCCATATCCCCCATTTTACTTATAATATCATGCACAATTTCTCGAACCACCAATTCCTAGCATCACTTCATTTTTATACTTTATATACTTTTTTCCATAATGTTCTGCATCCTTCATTCTATTCTCCTCTGTATTATTCTTATAAAAACTTAAAATCTGTATTTAATATCATAGGTCTCAATTTTTTTATTTCATTCTTTTCACATTTTTCCATTTAAAGTTTAGTATCCCATCACATAATATTCATAAATAAATCCTTCTTTCAATCATTCATCCAAAAGGTTTACAAAATACTACATTTGCCAGTCCCTTAATTTTTTGTACATTTCATACCCTCTACAATCTAGACCTGATACTGAATAAATATTTACTTTCTTAAGTCCATCAGCCAGTTCAATAATAGTAATTTCTTTTTCAAATTCTTCCTTAACTTGTTCTTTGATGTTTCTACTTCCCAGTCTCTCATTTTTTTCTTTTTATTTAACAAGACATATCTTTATTAAATTATTCCTTATGACATAGGCAATCATACATTTATATAAACAAAAGAATAATACTGAGATATTTTAATTGCAAACAGTACACATTACTTATAATATATACAGTCATTGTCAGTCAAATATTACATAGTTCTTTCAAATCCTGCCTTCTGTTTAACTTCAGTCCTCCAAAAGGTTATTTTTTCATGTCTTGTTTCCACAGTTTCTATTTTTACTATGTAATTTGCTCCTACTCTTTTCGAAAGATCCCTTTTCCAGTTATTTCATCTCTGTTGTTATATGCACTGCTTCTATTACATTCGGTTTAGACTTTGATTTAAATTTTCTAGCAATTGCTTTTTTGGCAGCCAACATAATTAGACTCAGCAAGGCCTTACTATGATTAAGGAATTCTGATTCTGTATCATAGCTCAAAAAATCATTTCCTTAGTTATCACCCAGTATTTCTTATAGAGTAGTCTGCAAGGAATATTTAAAGTCTGCTAACTAATTATACTCCCAAAAATATGTTCCCGATTATCTGTTTCTCCCCATCCCACCTCCAACATTTGCTATCTTCCTGAGGAAAAATTCTTTGGAGTATACTTAGAGTATAAACCTACCTATGTGAACACTTTCAAACAAAGTTCCTAAATCTTTTATATGTTGTTGCATATTTGGAAGGCAATCATGTAATCTCCCATTGTTTCTTTGTGAATTGCTTATCTAGTCTCTCTCTTCCTAATCCTTTCTAACCTCCTTTGATTGATTTTTTTAGTCATCATGCAATATTTTATATGCTCTACTAATTATCCCTTTTTAACAGCAGCTTCTGTTATAGATTCTCTAACAGTGCTGGCCCTTCATTTAGGATACCCCTATTTCTTACTCTTTGCCTATACTCTGATATCAATCCATGATAGGGAAGGCAATTTCTAGCCTGCAGACCAAATAAATTCTTGGCCTCTTCCCATTCTGTTACCTTTCCCTTTCTAATTATTTTCTCCCAATATCTTGGTTCCTTTGCCAGCTTTCTCCAATAAATCCCCTTATCTATTCTCTGTATCCTTAATCCAAGAATCTACTGTCCCTGATATTTGGAAATCTTTTTACATCATACCATTACACAACAGAGGTAATGCCACCAATCCATCAAATTACCGACCCATTGCCATTCTCTCACCACACTAAAATTCTGGAAAAATGCATTCACAATCAGCTTCTTAACTATCTAATTGACAAAAACCTTCTGATCACTACTCAACATGGCTTTAGGCCTTTTTGTCTTTCACACACACTGTTGCAGAGGCCAGAGACAAAAACCTATTGGTGCCATGTCTTATCCTTGACCTCTCAAAAGTTTTTGATACTGTCTCACACCCTTAACTACTACTTAAACTAGCTGACCTCAACCTCTCCTCCTCTGCTATCCTCTGGTTCTCTAACTACCTTTTCAACAGGAGAGAGTCAGTCAGAGGGCTTTCTACCTGCTCCCCTTTCTTACCTATCCAGACTGGTATTCCCAGGACTCTATTCTAGAACCCATTCTTTTCAACATCTTTATGAACAACCTACACTCTTCCTGCACAACCTCCTCCCTGATTTAATACACAGATGACTCTACCCTTATCTCCTGCTCTAATAACATCTCTCACCTCCACTCTGTCACACAAAACACATTTCACAAGGTTGAACAATCATCCTAAACCTCCCCCCCCAAAAACTCCTCCTTTTCTTCCTTAAATTCTTCTCCCACCATAAAAGCACATATACCATCTCATCACATGACAACACCCTCATTAAAGCCGATTTTCACTCTAAACTCCTGGGTATTCTAACTGATGGCCAATTAAAATTTGACCTCCATATATAACACTGTATTGAAAAGACAAATAAAAAAAATGGGTCTACTGTATAGAAACCAAAAATTCATAGCCTCTAACTCCAAACCCACTCTGGCACAGACTTTTCTCCTACTCTTTTGTATGCCTCCACTATACTCACATTTCTACATTCTACCTTAAAAACCAAACTGAAATAAACATATAACTACATAGCTTGATTTGCCAGCAATCAACCATACAAATCCCACCACTGCCTTGCTTTAAAATAGCTTCAGTGGCTTGCGTTTCTCCCAACTACTCCTTATTTCCTAGCTACAGCTTACTCACAACTTATTAAACACAACCTCAACTTGTCCTTTCTTCTCCTCTCTCATACCGCACTACACCCCCTCTCGAAATTTACATAGCTCAGATCAAAACCATCTTAATATTTATAAAACCAACAAAGCATTGGCAAACTTCTTTATAAAAGTTCAGTGGCTCAAGCCTGGAACAACCTCCCACCAAAAATTCAAAACATTAGTTGTACTAACCATTTTAGAATTGAACTTAAAAACTACCTTAATTCCAGCTCCTATACATACCACAACCCTACTTAAGCCACCCAAACCCCGCACCTCTCTGTCCTCCAAATCTTTGAGCCTTTTACTAATTCTAATTGTTAATAGCAAAACTATCATGTCTATATTACCAGTCTACCAATAGCTCTTTGTTAATAGCAATACTATCATGTTTTATTACCAATCCAGCTCTGTTTTTTGTAATCTTATGACATACTAGTATGAACCTAAGTCTGATCTTTCTCTAAACACTCTTCTACTGTTCACCCAGCATTTTATTTTGTAAATACTTTTTATGTAACCCTCTGTTTCTGTAAATCTGTTTCAATGATATAACTATGTAATTTTCACTACATAATTTTCTTGCTTTTGAATGTATGATACAACTGTGATATTCAAAGTTTTAAATGAATGCATATTATTGTCTTGTTTTTGTTTACTGGAGCTTTTCTTCTTGGGTCTCCACTGAAAATGGGTCTTTGGCTCAGACAGACTAACCTAACATATGACAAATAAATAAATAAATCCTTCAGCTCTTTATTAATTGCTATCCACAGCTTCTCCTCTAGTTGATAAAATATGTCTGACCTGTGCATAAAACTAAAGGGCTAAAACGATTTAACTGCTTGTATCTTGCTATCCATATGATGAAACAGAGCTTCCAATTTCTCAGTTTTTTTGTATCATCTTTTGTTTATTCTCTTCCCACATACCATTAGCTGCCATAACAGAATAATTTTAATCCATATTCCTAAGTACTTTATTTTAAAATATACCCATAAATATGGGTATTGTTGCATATTTTCTACATGCTCTACTACAATTCTCATAATTTGGTCTTTTGTTCTTTTTACCTCTTCTTTTACATTTTATTTCCCTCATAGTTTTATCATCCTTCACTATTTTACCCACATATGCAGATGCCTCCTCCCTTCTGTCTTGTAAATAATATCGATGTTTAACCAGTAATGTTTTAATTTTTTTCTTGATTTCTGTTATATATTTCCTTTTCCACCTCATAATACTCTCTTGTATTCATCCATAAATTCTCCAATACATTTCTATATTTCTTTCCATACTTCAGTTTCTTTTCCTTTCTTACATCATTCTGCCACTAAAAAAAAAAACTTTATACTTCTTTTTAAATTCAATCCACTATTTAGATCAATTTTTATAAAAGGCTTTCATGGTTATATGATCTCTCCATAAATGCAATGCTTCCTAATCTCCAATTTATCCCACAATTCCTCATTTATTATTATTTTTTTCTTACTTTAATATAGTCTTTTTGTCACATCTCTTCCCTCCATATTGCTAAATGACCCACAAAACATGTCTCTTTCATATCACCATCTTTTATGCTCAAGCCTTCTGATAGTACAAAATAATCAAACTCAGATTCAATTGCCCCTTTTCTATAAGTTCATTGACTTCTATTCCAAACAGTTAACTTACCACATTTTATCACTTCTTGTGTTTAACACCTTTCTTTTTCTTTTTTACATTTTTCTTTTAAATCACAATTAAAGTTCACTGCAATAATAATTTTAAGGTAAACCACCACATAATATAATATTTGATGAAACATATTCTCTCTTTCCTTGTAATTTGTATATAATGCTATAATTGTATCAACATACTCTATCTCACATTCACAACAATTACAATTCCCATTCTTACCAATGTTACATCTAATATTTGTACTGTTTTGTATAGATTATAGCCATTCCAGAGTAATGTTCACTTCATAATTTTCCATATTTTTCCTACCCCACAATTTTTCAGTTTGCAATCTTTCTTCACTTGTTAGGAATCTTACTTCTATAAGAATAACCACTACATCACATGTAGCACATCATTCTCCTATCTCTATCCTTCTTATAATATTAATACTATTTATATTTACTGAAAACACTGTAAAATTATTAGTTTTCCTTCTTTTTGAGTTGAGGGGAAGTATTTTAATTTTTTCTTATTTTTAGTCTTTCAACTGAATATTTTTCTGAGTTTTTGTACAACTATTCCTTGGTCCTCAGAATCAAAATTTTCATTAACTGAAAAACATAAAACTATTCTTTATCTTTCTTTTTAATATTTGGTGATACATTTTTAAATCTTTTTTCCTTACCCTTACCCAAGCACATATCAAATTTCATTTCCTACCATCCTTTATACTCCCCTCACAAACCACTCACCTATCACTTTGAATTTATTCTTCATTTTCAACACTCCCAGTACAGTTACTGGCATCCTCCTGAAATATAACATTTTTATCTAAGTAATATTTTATTACTTCATCCTCTTTTTCATTAACATATTTTCCCATTCCTCCTACTTCTTCAATACTTTCAGCCATTATAATATGTTTATCATCATCCTGCTTAACAATATATTGCTTGTTTTATAATCAAACCAAAACTGCCCTTCATTTTTACATATTCTATATAACTTTTTAGACATATTCATCATATGACCTTTTTCCTGCATTGATTACATCTGATTTTTGTGCAGTCATTTATCAGATGAGTGAAATCCCCCAGAAAAAAAAATTCTGCCATCCCATATACCTAGTTTTTCTATAAATGCTTTATCAGTTTTTTTTATATTAAAAAAAAATCCATTTCCCAGCCCACATTCTAAATACATCTCTCATCTTTAACTTTCATAATATCAGAAACTAAATTAAGATATAAATGAAAAAAATATTTTTAACATCATTTAACTCAATTTCATCATTATGAAATTGGACAAACACTTTTTTTAATCAAGTCCGTTACTTGGAAAATATGAACTCATCCCATGGTAACAGTCCTTTTTTCACAATTAAACAAAATGTTTTCATTAAGTCTTTAGTCTCAGATGTTAAGTTACAAAATGTCTCTTTCCCCAAATTAATCAGTGATCTAGTGTGTTTTGCTTCAGACCCCAAAGATAGCACTAAATTATCCCAAACAAAATAACTATTATTTCTTCTTTCCTCGTTCTTACCTGAGCAACAAACTATTTTTTTTTTCTTTTTGGCAAGGTTTACAGTACCTCTTGTTCTTATAACTGCATCTTGATTTCATCTCAGCTGTAACCTTAAGTCTATCCAACTCACAACTCATTCCCTTTCCACCCAACTCACTGAATGTTCTGAAAACCTTCTTGATCATATCTTACAATGAAATCTCAGACTTTTGCCCAGGATTACCTCAGTTCAATAAGCCAGCTTTTCATTAGACAAATCTCAGGAGGAAATTTTAGTTCCAATAATTTCTTCAAAATCTTCAGGTTTAAAGTCAGATGCTGACTATGTGCACTATCTACTCACTTTTTAACAGTTTTCGGCCTGACAGAACCACACTATCACCAACAGAACAGAACAGCTTTCTTCTTCCTTCCTTCATGACTACACAGCTTCTCCTAACTGCTTCCATGAACAGAAGCAGAAGTAAAACCCTTCCACTTAACAGTGAAAAGAGGAACCTATGTTTAACCATTGAATAACATTTCCATCAGACAGCTAAACATCAAACCCCAACCATCAAACATTCATTCAATGAACATTATTTTTTTCACCAGGGAAAGTAACTAGTTAGCCAACACTTCCTCATCTTGCAAAACACAGCATTTTAAACATACCCAGGTTGGGGCCTTTGTCCCAACCCCCCACACCCCATAACTATATATACTAACTCCAAGATCACACTGCAGTGGGGAAAAGGGCAGATAGGGAAGTGTTAGTTACTTTCCTGTTCTCTGAAATGAATGTTCGATGGTTAAGCTTCAGTGTTTAGCCATTCAACGGAAATGTTATTTGGTCCTTTATTCAAAAACATTTACAAAAAGAAATACATATTTACAAATTTACAAATATATAATTTTCCATTACTTTCCTTTACTACTATACACTCCTAATTATCTTATGTATTTATTATAGCAAGTTTTCATCCTCATTAGACCCCCCCCCACTTATTCTTCTACAACCACTGACTTATTTTGCTCATTATTGTTTCCTAAATCTATTTTCCTTTAAGCATAATTTCTTGTATCCTTTCATTCCATATAACCCATATAGAATAAAACATTTTAACTATTCTTTTAACATATTTTACTTCTCTTCTTATAATATCCATATCTAATCATATCCATATTTCTCTTATCCAGCTGCTATATAATTAGAAAAATATTTACACACCTTTTCCCATAATTTTACTACTCTTTTCCATTTCAAAAAGCATGCTCAGTAGTTTCCTCTTACCCACAATATAAAGAGGTTCTTTAATTTATCTTTTTATGTGGCGTGTTTTCTTTCATGGGTAATTTATCTATTACCAGTCTCCACAAAATATTGACATTCTACTTTCTTATTACATCATTTATTTCTTATTTTTATAGCTTTATTTTTTTCTTCTCCTACATTTCCCATTGTTTAACATAATTTTATATTCTTATACTGTACTTTTCTTTCCTTTTCAATTTCATCAATTTTTATTTTCTACATTAAATTTTTTCTTGATAACATTTAATTTCTTCATTTATACATTATGTTTCTCCTATAGTCATTTTTACTTTACTCCAAAATTTATCATACTTATATTTAAACATTTTTACAACTAATCTCTCATTTTTTTATTTATCTACTTTAACATTTTGTATATATATATATTCAGTGAATACATACCACTTGGCTAATTTATCCTAAACCTCCTTCCTCTTTATTTAAATGCAAAACTCCTCCTTTACTGGATTCAATCTAGAACCCCATAAAATTTTAAAAATATCTACAATAATTAATTTTCAAATATTATTAGCAACATAAATGCACTTGCTAATTATGTTATTTTCCCAATTAATACTGCATTCATATATACCCTTTCCCTTAATTATAACCTACATGTTTTAATGAAAGAGCATTTCATTTAATTCTTCTATTATTTTTCTCTTTAAATTCTGCTTTCATTCTTATTTTCAAATTTTATACCCAACAAAGAGATATCATTCATTGCAAAATATATTCTTCCTGTCTTAACCACGGCACCTCACCCATTATTTTTATCTTTGTTTGAAGTCATACACTGCTTCTAAACACTCAGACAAAATATTACTTCTTTTATCCAAACCTCATTCTTTGCAATTACTATATCTTCTGCATAAGCTAAGAAAACTGGAATTCTTAATCCTTCATGTGATATATGCCCAGCTTCCTTCATTTGGCAATTTATTTTTCTTACAATCACATTCATAACTAAAGCAAAAAATGTACAACTCATTGGCCATCCCTGTTGTATATCTCTCCTCATATGTATTTCTTTATTTAGCCAACCATTTATTCGAGTTTTTACTTTATTATTATTATAAGGGGGCATATACAATTTCCTAATTTTCTCACTTGTATTGTATTCTTTCATTATCCTCCACAAAATGTCAAGTCCTATCATATCAAATGTTTTATAATGATCCTCTAGCATAAATTTAACTTCTCTTCTATTTATTGTCACCCACAATCTGTCTTACTATCATTAATAATTCTTGACACCCCTTCCCGTTTCTACTACACATACTGTTCTCCATAACAGTTTCCATCTTAATTTCAAATCTATTCTGTATTATTTTCATAAACATGTTATGGTCATTATTATTCAGTGCTGTCAGGCTCCGATTTTTAAACTTTTATCTTCTTTCATCCAAATACATTTATGTATTCTTTATACATGAAATATTCATTTAGCCATTCATTTAAAACGTTTAAAAATATTTTTGCCAGTCCATTAAATTTTTATATATTTTATATCCTATTGCATCTGGTCCTGCAGATATTCACTTGACCTGATATTTTTTCTAACTCATACAGAGACTTCTTGTTTTCAAATTCTTCATTTTCTTGCTCTGAATTTTTTTTAATATTATTTTCAGTTTCTTCCTTTTTCTATAAACATTTCTTATACATACTGTACTACAATATTCATAATTTGTTTCTGTTTTTTTGCTTCTCCTTTTCTTTTATTTCTCTCATTAAACTAGTATCTTCATTTACTAATCTAAATAAATATGCCAATAGTTCTAATCTTTTTCCTTGAAAGAAATATCTTTGGTTGAATAATAATGCCTTATTTTTTCTTGATTTTCTATATAGTTATTTTTCTTTATCAAAATATCCTCTGTCATTATTTTCTAAATCTTCTAATGCATCTTTATATACTTTCCTATACTCTTCTTTTTCTACTTGTTCACGTTGAATGGCCACTATTACACATTTTTTTTATATTTTACATTAAAAATCATCCACCATTCAGACCAATTTTTATAAAATGCTGTCATAGTAATATCTGTCCATAGTTATATTATTAATTTCTTTTCTTCCTAATCTCATGTTTTCTCATTTAGCTGTTTTATTTTCCTTGCCTATGTTTATATATTTCTTGTTTTCCTTTACATCGATCCATATTGCAAGATCAGAAAATCCTGTTTCAATTTTCATTTTTTCTCCTATGACTAGTCCTTCTGATACTATAAAGTAATTTGTTTCTGTTCTGTAATTACCCTTTCTGTATATCCATAATTTTTTATCCAAAATAATTAATTTACCAAATCTAACTTATGACATTTTATTATATAATTTTCTTTTTACTCTTCCTCTTAAATCACATTAAAATCTCCTGGCACTATAATATTAATATTCCTCACTACATAGTCTAGAATTTGGTGAAATAAACTTCCTCTTTCTTTACAAGTAACAAACATATAATACTATACTTCCATATACTTGTTATTTCCATCTTAAATACACTATAGTTAGTCTTCAAATTCTTACTAAATTATATCTAATATTTCCCTGAATGTGTTAAACATATAGCTATACCAGAACACCAGTCATTTACCAAATTCCAAATTACCCCCCCCCCCATAATTTTTGGGTTTGTAATGCTATACTTATATATACTTCTCCTTTCCATCTTAAATCCACAATAGTTAATCTTCCATTCTTATTAAAATTGTATCTAATATTGTACCTGAATTTCTGTACATATAGCTATACCAGAATACCAGTCATTAACCAAATTCCAAATTATCCTCCCAAATGTAATCTTTCTTCTTGCATTAAAATTCTTGTATTTCCTAACATAATTACATCTGCAGCACATTTTTGCATCATTCTAAACTCCCATTCTTTCCACTATGTTCGTAATGCTATTCACATTTAAAGAAAGAACTATAAAATTATTTTTTCCCTTTTCCTATTTTTTATCCATTTCCTTTCTTTTTTCATTTATACTTATTCCTTTAAATTTTCTTTTTCTATCTTTTACCATTTTCCCTATAGAATTATTATTTTTTACTATTTCCCAATCCATGTCTTCCTCATCACTTATTTCAGAACCTTCTTATATTTCCTCATTTTTATTTTTTTTCTTTGTCATTTTAAGGAATTTATCTGCTACTTCTATTACTTCTGATGTTTCCTCTCCTTTTTTCTTTTTCCTTAGTATCAGTTTCACTTTTATAATCCATCCATAAATGCCCAATTTTGTTATAGTTATAACATTTCAGTTCCCATTTTCTTACACCATGACCCAGTTACCCACAAATATACCATTTCTTTTTATCACAGTTATTTATCAAATGTCCCTCTTTTCCACAAAGAATGCTTTTGGTTGTCCCCAGTATTTTGCCACACCCTTATTTCCTTCAATATGTCTCATACTTAGAAGATGCATACTTTTGTCCTTTTCTATCTTTAACACAATATTACAATCTCATCCACCAGTCCACAGCTCCCTTTTATCATAAACATTTATAATGTCCTGCAATTTTTTACATAAGTGTTTAAATGCCCTTTCAAAGTCTCTCTCTACTTCTATTCAAAATTGCACATGAATCTTTTTTAGTCTCCCTGTTAAATGCTTTAATTACATATAAGCTCCAATGATTACAGTTCTTTTTTTCATATTTCCCAAGAAAAGTTTCCATTACATACACAGTTTCAAATAAAATGTCACAGAATATGTTTGTTAATAAGAATAAATGTTCATACCTTTTGAGCTTTTACACCCAAAGAAACAATTTGTCCTAAACTTTATACCTGTCATCTTCTTTTCCTGCTTTATTTTGAATCCTCACCCCATATTTCATCATTACATTATCTTCTTTTTATTTTCTGTTACTGCCTCTGTGCCCTCTTTCACATTGTCAAAACAAGATTTATTTTCCATTACACTATCACCTTTCAAAATTGATTTTGCTTCTTTTTGAATATTTTCCATAATATATCCCCAAGACACCTCTACTTCAGTCTCCAGGTCATATTGCAACAACATACCCTTCAATACATCACCCCACAACCCTCCTGACAAGAGGGTTGTAATAACACAAGACTCTCTTGGAGATTCCTCATTTTCAGTTTCAGGAAACAAGTTTTACTGAAAAACAACAATGTGTCTTCCACAATCTAATTAATATTATACACAGAGCTGGTGTTCACCTTCATGCCTTCTGCCATCTTCTCCTCATCTCACACAGACCTCCCAGCTGACACAGACCTCCCAGCTAACACAGTAGTAGCAATGGGATGTGCAAGTTCCTAACAGGGTAGGGAAAATTTTGCTGATGCCCTGTTCAAATTTCCCCTAGAAGTATAAATACCAGTTCTCTCTCTCTCTCTCTCCTTAAAGGATACTAATCTAGTGGGACTAACCTGGTCAACAAAGGCTAAATAAATAAAAGATTTTCTTCCAACTCTTTCAGGTTCAAAATTTCATACAATGTATCATCCAGTAACTCTTCTGACTGGGGAGTTGCAATTTTTACTTCTCTAATCATCTCTGCCTCTTCCAGAACTTCAGATTCAGAATCTCTGAATACATTTTGTTGGAAAAAAACCTTCAGATTCAACAATAACCTCTGCTTTCTCTAGTGCATTGTCTCCACCTTTCACTTCATGCATACAGTCAGGCAACCATTTGCTAGCAATAGGAGCTAGCATGCACAATCACAAGACCCCAGCTCCCTTGCCAAATTTCTTCTAGAAGCAAAAATACCACCTCGGATCTCCCCTGAAAACTAGCCATTAGATTAATTAGCTTAACCCAGTCAAAAAAGAATAAATTTAAAAAAATCATTGCAGTGACCCAATATACATTACTTGCTGGAATACCACATATTGCCAATACCACTGCCTTCTCGATGAAAGGTATATTCACTGGCTAAAGAACTTCCATAAGGTGTTCTTTCCATCTCCTAAACTAAAAAACAAATACAAAAGAAGCAGTAGTACTGCAACAATGTTTAATATCCACAGATAAGCACTTCCGTCCGTGTAAAATCAAAATGGACTTCTTCAGATGAAAAACTCCAACAAAATTACACTTAAATACATCACCTTAATTCAGTAATTTCCCTCTAAAAACATTCAAATAGAAAAGCTACACTTAAAGCCATAAATCCTTATTTAAAATCAAACACTAAAGATAAATGCAAGTAACAGGTTATGTTAAGAAGGTCAAAAAAATGCCACCAGCATGACGTCAGACCCAAGGAGAAGGCAGCAGAAGCCTCAATGGTCCAAGAGAAGTCCTTGAGTGCAGTAAATGCCAAAGATGCCATGAACATTGCAAAATCAACTTCGGACATGGCCACAAGTGAAGTTCTGAAAAGAACTGACTTTGCTATAATGAACAATACCAAAATTTTTAACAATGAGCCGCCCAGAATGGATTTTTCTTTTTCGCTGGCTCAACCACTTCCTATTGTGAAGAAACAATGGCCACCCTGGTCTCAGAGGAGAGGGAGAGTACACCAGCTACAAACAGGAGATCGTATGGTGTACATGAACACCTGCAGCACAAAGGTGACTTGATTGTTAATCTTTCTAGTGTTGAACTAACTGAAGCACATTGTTCTGTGCTGAATAAAGGCCTTTCTTTTGTACCTTCCCAAAAATCTGAATTAACTGATGTTTTACTTAATCTGAGATTGTTTGCCAGAGATTTAACTCTATGTTTTGAGTTTTCTAATCATGGAAATAATGCTGAGTATCCTGTGTTTAAACTTAGCACCTATATACCCAAGATACACCCTATTATTGAAGCATTTTGTAACCTATGCAAATCTGGAATTAGGGATTCTTTTAATGGGGAACATGCTTGTGAATACTTTAATAGGATAAGAGATAAAAAAGAAGTACTTGTTGAATTTAAAAGAATGCATACTGTTGAATTTTGCCCTGCAAAGAAAGGAGTGGGTATTGTTATACTTGACAGGGATAAATATGTACAGGCCATGCATACTTTACTTGGTGACCAGGCTACCTTTACAATTGTCAACACTAGTACTGTTAAAGCCCTGATAGATGGAGTGGCTGTTCTGATTTTTGGTTTTCTGATTACAGGCATTATTACGCAGGATATCTTTAACTATTTTTGTGTAGACAATCCAGTGATACCAACTATTTATGGTCTACCGAAGATACATGAGTATTGTTAACCCACCCATGTGCCCTATTGCGTCTGTCCAAGGGTGGGTTACAGAACCCCTCTCTATCTATGTAGAGAAGTCTTTGAGACCTATTGTGGATGCAATACCCACTATTCTAAGGGATACAAAGAATTTTTTACAAGATCTCTATCAGGGGACTTGAGCTATAGATATGGATAAAGAGCTATTATTTGTTATCCTTGATGTAGGGTCTTTGTTTACTGTGATAACAAATGACTGGGGCATAGAAAATATTAGAGAACTGTTGACTGAAGGTAACCACTACACTAATGTTAAAGTAAGGTTGTGAACTTATTGAGATTGTTCTAGAGAACAATGTGCTTTTGTTTGGTAAAGACTACCATCTTTAGAAGATTGGTGTAGCTATGGGCACAGCTTGTGCCAATAGCTACACCAACCTAGTGCTGGTCAAATGGTAGATTGATAAGGCCTTTTACATAAACCCATCACTTCTATGGCATAGATATTTTGTTGATTATGTTTTTTTGTTGTGGCAAGGTGATGTACAGAGTTTAATGTCCTTTGTGGATTACTTACATACTACCACAACATTTTTAAAGTTTACTGTAACTTACTCAACTCTAGTATTTCATTTCTGGATGTGACTGTTAGTAAGAATGAATTGGGTAGTTTCCACACAGGTTTATACAGGAAAGTTGAGAGGAAAAATGCTCTGCTACATAGACAGAGCATGCATCCTAGACACATTCCACGCAATATAGTTAAAGGACAATTTTTGAGGTTGATGAGATTACATAGTGATGACACCGAGATGAAAACAGCATTTGATAAACTCAAGCATGACTTTATATGAATGTATTAGGCTTGTATCTTTAGACAGGAATACCAGAGGTAAACCATTTTTCTCTGATACACTCACACCCTCCTTGCTTCAGGGAGAAAGTAATGTTAGGAAGGTTAGGTTTCCACGAACCTTCTCGAGTGATGTGAATATACGCTGTAATATAACAAAGAAGAATTGGAATATTCTGTACGCCAGCCATGACCTTAGAGGTATTGTTGGTGATAAACCCAACTTTTCTTTTAAGAATAATAGGACAGTTAAACAGCAACTGTGCTACAGGAAAGGGTGTAGCTTGACATTGGAGTCCCAGAGGTTTGGTAGCTATCCATGTAGACACTGTGAGGCATGCAAACATATTTTTAGTGTGTCTAGCTTTGTGCATCCAACACTTCGTTGCTCTGTTGAGTTTTCCTTTTATGCAGACTGCAGTGCTAAGAATATTTTGTACTACTCTAAGTATGTAGCATGTGATGCCTACTATATTGGGAAAATGACCATCCCTTCAGGGACAGGATTTTAGAACATCTACGTGACATCAGGAATTGCAAGAGTACTAGTGCTTTAGCTAGACATGCAATTGAAGTAGGGAGAGATCATTATTTTAAGTTTTTTATTTTAGAAGTAGTACCAGAAGGGAATAGGGGTGGTGACTTGAAATGTAAGACAGAAGCACGCAAACAGAAATGGATTTTAATTTTCAAGGCTGACACCCACCCTGGGATTAATGATATGGTTTCATTAAAACCATTTTTAAAACAGAGACCACTTAAACACTAATACCATATGAACATTTTTAATGTTATGATTGTGTATATTATGCTTCCTACTTGGATTTTTTGAACTAGGGATTCTTCAGAGTGTTTATTAAATGCTAGCACTTTAAATGCTGTAATTGTTTTTATTCATTAATTAAGCAGCGTTTTTCATTGGCTATTACTGCTTTTTAAACTGTATTGTGTTAATGTGCTGTTGTCTGATGAAGTGGTTACCAACTGTGAAAGCACTTACCTTGTGTGA